>NW_024731005.1:0-28365 GCF_018991925.1 Homarus americanus
GGTGACAGATGAGTACCTAGAGTGTCGGAGGTGTGCCTAGGGTGTGAAGTGTGCCTGGTGTCTGGGTGTGCCTGGGAGTTTCAAGGGGTACCTGGGAATTGGCAGTGGAGTACCAAGTGTCGGAGGTGTACTGGGGAGTGTCAGCGCTGTACCTGGGAGTGTCAGAATGTATCTGGGAGTGTTGGACGTGTGCCTGGGGAGTGTCAGAGGTGTGTCAGCGGTGTACCTGGGAGTGTCAGGGTGTGCTGCAGATGTCCGTGGCAAGTGGCTGGGGTGTAAAGGTGTGCACTAGGTGTCAGGGTGTGCCTAGAGTGTCATTGGGTGCCTTGGGTGTCAGAGTGTACCTGCAGAGTGTCAGAGGTGTGCCTCAGAGTGTCAGAGGTTTCAGCATGGGGTGTCAGGGGGCATGGGTGTCTGGGGTGTGCCTGGGTTGTCTGAGGTGTGCCTGGCCGGTGTCTGCAGGGGTGTGCCTGGCAGTGTCTGAGGTGTGCCTGGCAGTGTCGGCGGTGTGTGCCTGGGGTGTCAGCGGTGTGCCTGGAAGTGTTAGAGGTGTATCAGGGGAGTGACAGAGGAGTACATAGAAGTGTCAGGGGTGTACCTAGGAGTGTGAAGTGTGCCTGGGGTGTCAGGGTGTGCCAGAGTGTCATGAGAGGTGTGCCTGGGGAGTGTCAGGGGTGTGTGCCAGAGTGTCAGATGTGTATCTGGGGTGTCGGACGTGTACTGGGGTGTGAGAGGTGTACCAGGGAATGTCAGTGGTGCCTGGCAGTGTCAGGGTGTACGTGGGAGTGTCTGGGTGTGCCTGGGGTGTCTTGGGTGTACTTGGGGTTTCAAGGGGTGCCTGGGAGGGCAGTGGGTACAGGAGCGTCAGAGGTGTACCTGGGAGTGTCAGAGCTGTGCCTGGGAGTGTCAGGGAATTGTATCTGGGAGTGTTGGACGTGTACCTGGGAGTGTGTCAGAGGTGTGCCATGGAATGTCAGTGGAGTGCCTGGCAGTGTCAGAGGTGTGCCTGGGATTTTCAGGGTATGCCTGGGAGTGTCAGAGGTGTGCCCTGGAGTGTCAGCGGTGTGCCTGGGGAATGTCAGAGGTGTACGCAAGTGTCGGAGGTGTACCTGGGGAGTGTGAGAGTGTGCCTGGGAGTGTCGGAGGTGTTCCTGGGGTGTCAGGAGGTGTACCTGGCTGTGTCAGCAGTGTGCCTGGGGAGTGTCAGGGTGTACCACGGAATGTCCATGAGAAGTGGCTGGGAGTGTCAAGGTGTGCCTGGGGTGTCAGAGGTGTACATGGGGTATCTCATTGGAGTGCATTGGGAGTGTCAGAGGTGTGCCTGGGAGTGTCAGAGGTGTGCTGGGAGTGTCAGAGGAGGTGCACTTGGGGTTTCAGAGGTGCACCTTGGGTGTGGGGTGAACCTGGGATTGTCTGAGGTGTGCCTGGCAGTGTCTGAGGTGTACCTGGCAGTGTCTGGGGTAACCTGGCAGTGTCAGCAGTGTGCCTGGGAGTTCTCAGCAGTGGCCACACACAGAGTGTTAGAGTGTATCCAGAGTGACAGAGGTACCTAGAAGTGTCAGAGGTGTTCCTGAGGTGTGAGAAGTGTGCCTGGGAGTGTCAGAGGTGTGCCATGGAGTGTCAGGGAATTGTCTGGGGAATGTCGGACATGTGCCTGGGGAGTGTCAGAGGGTGTACCAGGGGGAATGTGAAGTGGGTACCTGGCAGTGTCAGAGGTGTGCGTGGGAGTGTGTCAGAGGTGATCCTAGAGTGTCAGAGGTGTGCCCTGGAATGTCAGAGGTGTGCCTGGGGAGTGTCGAAGGTGTGCCTGGAGTGTCAGTGGTATGCCTGGGTGTCAGGGGTGTGCCTGGGGTGTCAGAGGTGTGCCTGGGGTGTCAGGTGTGCCCATGGTGTCAGGGAGGTGTGCCTGGGGTGTCAGAGCATGCCTGGGGTGTCAGGTGTGCCTGTGAGTGAAGTGTGCCTGGGGAGTGTCGGAGGGTTCTGGGGAGTAACGGAGTGAACCTGGCGGTTTCAGCGGTATTACCTAAGAATTAATCAAGGTGTACCCACGGAGATATCGGTGAGTACCTGGGGAGTGTCAGAGGAAGTTAATACCTCGGAGTGTCAGAGGAATTATTACCTCGGTGTCAGAAGTGTACCTAGTAGTGTCCAGAAATTGTCCCTGGGAGTGTCAGAGTTGTACCTGGGGAGTGTGAGGTGGACCTGCGAGTGTAGAAACTGGCACCTGGTATCTGAGAACCTGGCAGTGTCAGCGGTGTACCTGAAAGTGTCGGAGGTGTACTGCCTGGGTGTGTCTGAAATTATTACCTGGGGAGTGTCGGGTGTGCCTGGGAGTGTCAGAGAATTGCTTGGGGAGTGTCAGAGGTGCACCTTGGGTGTCTGAGGTGTGCCTGGGGTGTCTGAGGTGTGCCTGGTGTCTGGGTGTGCCTGGCGGTGTCAGGTGTGCCTGGCAGTGTCGGCGGTGTGCCTGGGAGTGTCGGCGGTGTGCCTGGGGTGGGGAGGTGTATCGGGGAGTGACAGATGAGTACCTAGAAGTGTCAGGAGACTGTGCCTGGGAGTGTCAGAGGTGTGCCTGGGGAGTGTCAGAGGTGCACTTGGGAGTGTCAGAGGTGCACCTTGGAGTGTCTGGGGTGTGCCTGGGAGTGTGAGAGATGTGCCACCAGCGGTTTCAGCGGTGTGCCTGCAAGTGTCAAGGTGTGCTGCAGTGTCGGTGGAGTACCTGGGGAGTGTCAGAGGTGCACCTCAGTGTCAGAAGATGTACTTATCAGGTGTCAGAAGGTGAACCTAGTAATTCAAAGGTGTCCTGGGAGTGTCAGAGTTGTGCACCAGGGTGTCAGGAGGTGCCTGCAGTGTGAGAACTGTGCCTGAGGTGTCTGGGGTGTGCCTGGCAGTGTCAGCGGTGTGCCTGGGGTGTGTGGGGTGTACCTGGGGTGTCAGAGTGTGCCTGGGGTGTCGGAGGTGTGTGCCTGGGGAGTGTGGGGGTGTGCCTGGGTGTCTGGGTGTGCCTGGGGTGTCAGAGGTGTGCCTGGGGAGTGTCAGGGGTGTGCCAAGGGGGTGTCAGGAGATGTGTATCTGGGAGTGTCGGACGTGTACTTTCAGGAGTGTCCAGAAGAGGTGTACCCAGGGGAATGTCGGTGGGTACCTGGCAGTGTCAGGAGGTGTGCGTGGGAGTGTCTGAGGTGTACCTGGGGTGTCTGGGGAATTGTGGGGTTCAAGGGGTACCTGGGGAGTGGCAGTGGAGTATCTGGGAGCGTCGGAGGTGTACCTGGGAGTGTCAGAGCTGTACCTGGGAGTGTCAGAGGTATGCCTGGGAGTGTTGGACGTGTGCCTGGGGAGTGTCAGGGGTGTGCCATGGAATGTCGGTGGTACCTGGCAGTGTCAGAGGTGTGCCTGGGAGTTCAGAGGTATGCCTGGGGTGTCAGGGGTGTGCCTGGGAGTGTCAGAGTGGACACCAGGAGTGTCAGAGTGTACCCTGGAGTGTCATGATGTGCCTGGGGTGTCAGGGTGTGCCTGGGGAATGTCGGGAGGTGTGCCTGGGTGTGTGAAGTGTGCCTGCAGGAGTGTCAGGAGGTGTTCCTGGGAGTGTGTCGGAGGTGTGCACCAAGCTGTGTCAGCGGTGTACGCAAGTGTCAGAGGTGTACCACGGAATGTCCGTGAAGTGGCTGGGAGTGTCAAGGTGTGTCAGGGTGTGCATGGGAGTGTCATTTGGAGTGCGTGGGAGTGTCAGAGGTGTACCTGGGAGTGTCAGAGTGTACCTGGGAGTGTCAGAGGTGTGTACCTGGGAGTGTCAGAGAGGTGGACCTGGAGTGTCAGGGGTGTGCCCTGGAGTGTCAGCAGTGTGCCTGGGAGTGTCCAGAGGTGTGCCTGGGGAGTGTCGGAGGTGTGTGTGCCTGGGGAGTGTGAGAAGTGTGCCTGGGGTGTCAGGGTGTACCACAGGAATGTCCGTGTGAGTAGCTGGGGTGTCAAGGTGTGCCTGGGGTGTCAGAGTGTGCATGGGTGTGTCATTTGGTGCGTGGGTGTCAGAGGTGTGCCTCAGGTGTCAGAGGGTGTGCCTGGGGTGTCAGAGGTGCATGGGGTTCCAGAGGTGCACCTGGGGGTGTCTGGGGTGTACCTGGGATTGTCTGAGGTGTGCCTGGCAGTGTCTGGGGTGTGGCAGTGTCTGGGGTGTGCCTGTGGTGTCAGCGGTGTGCCTGGGGGTGTCAGCCGGTGTGCTGGGGAGTGTTGGGGTGTATCAGGGAGTGACAGAGGAGTGCCTAGAAGTGTCCAGAGGTGTGCCTAGGGTGTGAGAAGTGTGCCTGGGGTGTCAGAGGGTGTACCATGGTGTCAGCAGAGGTGTATCTGGGAGTGTCGGACGTGTAGGAGTGTCAGAGGTGTGCCAGGGGAATGTCAGTGGAGTGCCTGGCAGTGTCAGGGTGTACGTGGGGAGTGTCAGAGGTGATCCTGGGAGTGTCAGAGGTGTGCCCTGGAATGTCAGAGGTGTACCTGGGAGTGTCGGAGGTGTGCCTGGGGTGTCAGTGGTATGCCTGGGGAGTGTCAGAGGTGTGCCTGGGGTGTCAGAGGTGTGCCTGGGGGTGTCAGGGTGTGCCCTGGGTGTCAGAGGTGTGCCTGGGGTGTCAGGCTGTGCCTGGGGTGTCCAGTGTGCCTGTGGTGTGAAGTGTGCTTGGAATTAATGGGAGGGGTTCCTGCAGAATGTGGTGAACCTGTCAGTTTCAGCCGGTGTGCACAAGTGTCAAAGGTGTGCCACAGGATGTCCGGTGTAGATGCCTGGGGTGTCAGAGGTGTGCCTCGGTGTGTCAGGGGTGTGCCTCAGTGTCAGAGGTGTGCCTAGTAGTGTCAGAGGTGTCCCTGGGAGTGTCAGAGTTGTGCCTCAGGTGTCGGGTGGACTGCGAGGTGTGAGGAGCTGTGCCTGAGAGTGTCTGGGGGTGTGCCTGGCAGTGTCAGCGGTGTGTGCCTGGGAGGTGTCTGAGGTGTGCCTGGGTGTGTGTCTGAGGTGTGCCTGGGGAGTGTCGGAGGTGTGCCTGGGTGTCAGAGGTGCACTTGGGGGTGTCAGAGGTGCCTTGGAGTGTCTGGGGTGTGCCTGGGGTGTCCTGAGGTGTACCTGGCAGTGTCTGAGTGCTGGCAGTGTCTGAGGGTGTACCTGTGGCAGTGTCAGCAGTGTGCCTGGGGTGTCAGCAGTGTGCCTGGGGAGTGTTGGGGTGTATCAGGGAGTGACAGATGAGTTCCTAGGGGTGTCAGAGGTGTGCAAGGTGTCAGAGGTGTGCCTGGGAGTGTCAGAGGTGCACTGGGGTGTCAGTGCACCTTGGAGTGTCTGAGGTGTGCCTGGGAGTATGAGGAAGTGTACCTGGCACGGTTTCAGCGGTGTGCCTGGGAGTGTCAAGGTGTGCCACGGAATGTCAATGGGTACCTGGGGAGTGTCAGAGGTGCACCTCGGAGTGTCAGAGATGTACCTCAGGTGTCAGAGGTGTGCCTAGTAGTGTGTCCAAGGTGTCTAGAGTGTCAGTTGTACCTGCAGAGTGTCGGAGGTGCACCTGCGAGTGTAGGGGCAGCACCTGAGGTGTCTGGGAGTGTGCCTGGCAGTGTCAGCGTTGTGCCTGGGAGTGTCGGAGGTGTGCCTGGGAGTGTCAGAGGTGTGCCTGGGGTGTCGGGTGCCTGGGGTGTAAGTGTGCCTGGGGTGTCAGAGGTGTGCCTGGGGTGTGTCAGAGGTGTGCAGAGTGTCAGAATGTGCCTGGGTGTCCCAGAGGTGTGCCTGGGGAGTGTCGGAGGTGTGCCAGGGGAGTGTAAGAAGTGTGTGCCTGGGGAGTGTCGGAGGTGTGCACAGGAGTGTCAGGGGGTGTGCCTGGGGAGTGTCAAGTGTGTTGTTAGTGCCGAGGTGTACCTGGGAGGTCAGAGGTGTGCCTGGGGTGTCAGAGGTGTACTTACAGGTGTCAGCGGTGTGCCTGGGAGTGTCAGGGGTGTGCCTGGGAGTGTCGGAGGTGTGCCTGGGGAGTGTGAAATGTGCAGTGTGAAGTGATCCTGGGAGTGTGCGTGGTGTGCCTGGGAGTGTCAGGGTGTGCCTGAGGTGTCGGAGATGTGCCTGGGTGTCAGGGTGTGCCTGAGGTGTCGGAGGTGTGCCTGGGGTGTGCCTGGGGTGTCGGAGGTGTGCCTGGTAGTGTCGGAGGTGTGCACTGGGAGTGTCAGAGGTGTGCTTGCAGAATTGCCAGGGTGTGCCTGGGGAGTGTCAGAAGTATGCCTGGGGAGTGTCAGAGTGTACCTGAGGTGTCCGGAGGTGTGCCTGGGGTGTCAGAGGTGTGCTTGGGGTGGCGGAGGTGTGCCTGGGGTTTAGAAGTGTGCCTGGGGAGTGTCGGAGGTGTGCCTGGGGTGTCGGAGGTGTGCCTGGCGGTGTCAGGGGTGTGCCTGGGGAGTGTCTGGGGTGTGCACCAGGGGTGTCAGAGGTGTGGGGTGTGTCAGAGGGGGTGTGCCAGGGAGTGTCAGTGGAGTACCTGGGAGTGTCAGAGGTGTGTGCCTGGGGAGTGTCAGAGGGTGGTGTGCCTGGGAGTCTCAGGGGTGCACTTGGGAGTGTCTGAGGTGTGCCTGGTGTCTGGGGTGTGCCTGGCAGTGTCAGCGCTGTGCCTGGGGAGTGTCTGCGGTGTGTGCCTGGGGTGTTGGGGGGTGTATCAGGGGAGTGACAGATGAGTACCTAGGGGTGTAGGGGTGTGCCTGGGGTGTGAAGTGTGCCTGGGAGTGGGGTGTACTGGGAGTTCAAGGGGGTGCCTGGGGTGGCAGTGGGTCAGTGGAGTGCCTGGCAGTGTCAGAGGTGTGCCTGGGGTTTCAGAGGTATGCCTGGGAGTGTCAGAGGTGTGCCTGGGAGTGTCAGAGGTGTGCCTGGGAGTGTCAGAGGTGTGCCCTGGAGTGTCAGCTGTGCCTGGGGTGTCAGGAGGTGTACCTGGGAGTGTCGGAGGTGTACCTGGGAGTGTGAAGTGTGCCTGGGAGTGTCGAGGTGTTCCTGGGAGGTCAGGGTGCCTGGGAGTGTCTGAGGTGTGCCTGGGATTGTCAGGGTGTGCCAGGGAGTGTCAGTGGAGTACGGGGCAGGGGTGTTCCAGGGAGTGTCAGTGGAGTACCTGGGGTGTCAGAGGTGTGCCTGGGTGTGTCAGAGGTGTGCCTGGGAGTGTCAGAGGTGCACTTGGAGTGTCAGAGGTGCCTTGGGTGTCTGAGGTGTACCTGGGAGTGTCTGAGGTGTACCTGGCAGTGTCTGAGGTGTACCTGGCAGTGTCTGAGGTGTGCCTGGGAGTGTTAGAGGTGTATCAGGGTGACAGATGAGTACCTAAGTGACAGAGGTGTACCTAGGGTGTGGTGTGCCTGGGGAGTGTCTGGGGTGTGCCTGTGAGTTTCAAGGGGTGCCTGGGGTGGCAGGGGTAGCACCAGAGTGTCAGAGGTGTATCTGGGAGTGTCGGACGTGTACCTGGGAGTGTCAGAGGTGTACCAGGGAATATCAGTGGAGTACCTGGCAGTGTCAGAGGTGTACCTGGGAGTGTCAGAGGTGATCCTGGGAGTGTCAGAGGTGTACCCTGGAATGTCAGGGTGTACCTGGGGAGTGTCAGAGGTGTACCTGGGAGTGTCAGAGGTATGCCAGAGTGTCAGAGGTGTACCTGGGGTGTCAGAGGTGTGCCAGCAGTGTGGTGTGCCCTGGGTCAGAGGTGTGCCTGGGAGTGTCAGAGGTGTGCCTGGGGTGTCGGAGGTGTACCTGGAGTGTGAGAGTGTACCTGGGAGTGTCGGAGGTGCTGGGGTGTCGGAGGTGTGCCTGGAAGTTTCAGCGGTGTGCCTGGGAGTGTCAAGGTGTACCACGGTGTCAGTGGTGCCTGGGGAGTGTCAGAGGTGTGCCTGGCAGTGTCAGCGGTATACCTGGGAGTGTCAGCGGTGTGCCTGGGGAGTGTTAGAGGGTGTATCAGGGGTGACAGAGTGCATAGAAGTGTCAGAGGTGCCTGGGGTGTGAGAGTGCCTGGGGTGTCTGTGCCTGGGGTGTCAGAGGTGTGCCTGGGGTGTCAGGGGTGTGCCAGGGAGTGTCAGAGTGTGTATCTGGGAGTGTCGGACGTGTACCTGGGGTGTCTAGAGGTGTACCAGGAATGTCAGTGGGTACCTGGCAGTGTCAGAGGTGTGCGTGGAGTGTCAGAGGTGATCCTGGGAGTGTCAGAGGTGTACCTGGAATGTCAGAGGTGTACATTGGAGTGTCAGAGGTGTAACTGGAGTGTCAAAGGTATGCCGGAGTGTCAGAGGTGTGACCTGGAGTGTCAGAGGTGTGCCTGGGAGTGTCAGAGGTGTGCCTGGAGTGTCAGTGTGCCTGGTGTCAGAGCTGTGCCAGTGTCGGAGAGTGTGTGAGTGTGAGAAGTGTGCCTGGGAGTGTCTGGGGTGTACCTGGGAGTTTCAAGGGGGTGCCTTGGGGTGGCAGTGGTACCTGGGGTGTCGGAGGTGTGCCTGGGAGTGTCAGAGCTGTGCCATGGAATGTCGTGGAGTACCTGGCAGTGTCAGGGGTGTACCTGGGGTTTCAGGGTATGCCTGGGGTGGAGTGTGGTGGGGAGTGTCAGAGGTGTACCTGGGAGTGTCAGAGGTGTACCTGTGGTGTCAGCAGTGTGCACCTGGGAGTGTCAGAGGTGTACCTTGGAGGTGTCGATGTACCTGGGGTGTGAGAAGTGTGCCTGGGAGTGTCAGGTGTTCTGGGAGTGTCGGAGGTGTCTGGCTTCAGCAGTGGTGTACCTGGGAGTGTCAGAGGGTGTACCACGGAATGTCCTAAGTGGGAGTCAAGGTGTACCTGGGAGTGTCAGAGGTGTACCTGGGAGTGTTCATTGGGTACGTGGGAGTGTCAGAGGTGTACCTGGGGTGTCAGAGGTGCCTGGGTGTCAGAGGTGCACTTGGGGTCAGAGGTGCCCAGGTGTCTAAGGTGTACCTGGGATTGTCTGAGGTGTACCTGGCAGTGTCTGGTGCCTGGCAGTGTCTGAGGTGTACCTGGCAGTGTCAGCGGTGTCCTGGGTGTCAGCGGTGTACCTGGGGTGTTGGGGTATCAGGGAGTGACAGAGGGGTACCTAGGTCAGAGTGATCCTGGGAGTGTCAGAGGTGTGCCCTGGAATGTCAGAGGTGTACCTGGGGTGTCAGAGGTTGCCTGGGGTGTCAGAGGTATGCCTGAGTGTCAGAGGTGTACCTGGGGGTGTCAGGGGTGTACCTGGAGTGTCAGAGGTGTACCTGGGTGTCAGAGGTGTACCTAGTGTCAGAGCTGTACCAGTGTCGGAGGTGTGCACCTGTGAGTGTGAGGAGTGTACCTGAGGTGTCGGAGGGTTCCTGGGAGTGTCGGAGGTGTGCCTGGCAGTTTCAGCGGTGTGCCTGGGAGTGTCAAGGTGTACCACGGAATGTCAGTGGGGACCAGGAGTGTCAGAGGTGTACCTCAGGTGTCAGAGGTGTGCCTCAGGTGTCAGAGGTGTACCTAGTAGTGTCAGAGTGTCCCTGGGAGTGTCAGAGTTGTACCTGGGGAGTGTCGGAGGTGCACCTGCGAGTGTGAGAACTGTACCTGAGAGTGTCTGGGGTGTACCTGGCAGTGTCAGCGGTGTACCTGAGAGTGTCGGAGGTGTGCCTGGGGAGTGTCAGAGGTGTGCCTGGGAGTGTCAGAGGTGCCTGGGAGTGTAAGAGTGTGCCTGGGGTGTCAGAGGTGTGCCTGGGGAGTGTCAGAGGTGTACCTGAGAGTGTCGGAGATGTACCTGGGTGTGTCAGAGGTGTGCCTGGGGTGTCGGAGGTGTACCTGGGGTGTAGAAGTGTACCTGGGAGTGTCAGGTGTACCTGGGGTGTCAGAGGTGTGCCTGGGGTGTCAGAGGTGGCACTTGTTAGTGCCAGAGGTGTACCTGGGAGTGTCAGAGGTGGCACCTGGGAGTGTCAGAGGTGTGACCTGAGGTGTGGGTGTGCCTGGGGTGTCAGTGCCAGTAGTGTCGGAGTATGCCTGGGAGTGTAAGGGTGTGCCTGGGAGTGTCGGGTGTGCCAGTGTCGGAGGTGTGCCTGGCAGTGTCAGAGGTGGACAGAGGTGTCTGGGGTGTACCTGGGGTGTCAGAGGTGTGCCTGGGAGTGTCAGAGGTGTGCCTGGCAGAGTCAGAGGTGTGCCTGGGGAGTGTCAGAGATGCATTTGGGAGTGTCTGAGTGCCTGCCAGTGTCTGAGGTGTACCTGGCAGTGTCAGCGTGTGTACCTGGGGAGTGTCAGCAGTGTGCCAGTGTTAGAGGTGTATCAGGGGTGACAGATGAGTACCTAGGGGTGTCAGAGGTGTGCCTAGGGGTGTGAGAGTGTGCCTGGAGTGTCTGGGTGTGCCTGGGGTTTCAAGGGTGTGCCCTGAGTGGCAGGGGTGTACCAGGGGCGTGTGGGTACCTGGGAGTGTGAGGTGTACCAGTGTGGGGGTGTATCTGGGAGTGTCGGACGTGTGCCTGGGGTGTCAGAGGTGTACCATGGAATGTCAGTGGAGTACCTGGCAGTGTCAGAGGTGTGCCTGGGAGTGTCAAGGTATGCCTGGGAGTGTCAGAGGGTCTGCCTGGGGTGTCAGAGGTGTGCCTGGGAGTGTCAGAGGTGTGCCCTGGAGTGTCAGCGGGTGTACCTGGAGTGTCAGGGTGTACCTGGGGTGTCAGGTGTACCTGGGAGGTGTACCTGGGAGTGTCGGAGGTGTTCCTGGGGTGTCAGGAGGTGCACCTGGGTGTCAGCGGTGTGCCTGGGGAGTGTCAGAGGTGTACCACGGAATGTCAGTGAGAATGGCTGGGGTGTCAGGTGTGCCGGTGTGTGGGGTGGCCTCTGGGGAGTGTCAGTGGAGTGCCTGGGAGTGTCAGAGGTGTACCTGGGAGTGTCAGAGGGTGTGCCTGGGAGTGTCAGAGGTATACCTGGGGTGTCAGAGGTGTGCCTGGGGTGTCAGAGTGTGCCTGGGAGTGTCGGTGTACCTGGAGTGTCAGAGGTGTACCTGGGGTGTCAGAGGTGTGCCTGGGGTGTGAGAAGTGTGTGCCTGGGGTGTCTGGGGTGTACTGGGGTGTCAGTGGTGTACCTGGGAGTGTCAGGGGTGTGCCAGGGGTGTCAGAGGTGTATCTGGGGTCGGACGTGTGCCTGGGGTGTAGGGGTGTGCAGGGAATGTCAGTGGGAGTGCCTGGCAGTGTCAGGTGTGCCTGGGAGTGTCAGAGGTGATCCTGGGGTGTCAGAGGTGCCCTGGAATGTCAGGAGGTGTGCCTGGGAGTGTCAGAGGTGTGCCTGGGGTGTCAGGAGATACCTGGGGTGTCAGGGTGTACCTGGGAGTGTCAGAGGTGTGCAGGGTGTGGGGTGTGCCTGGAGTGTCAGAGGTGTGCCTGGGGTGTCGGAGGTGTCCTGGGGTGTCGGAGGTGTACCTGGGGTGTGAGGTGCACCTGGGAGTGTCGGAGGTGTTCCTGGGAGTGTCGGGGTGCACCTGTGGGTTCAGCGGTGTACCTGAGAGTGTCAAGGTGTGCGACGGAATGTCAGTGGAGTACCTGAGGGTGTCAGAGGTGTCCTCCAGGTGTCAGGGTGTGCCTCAGACAGCCAGGGTCAGGTGCCTGCAGGTGTGAGAACTGTACCTGAGAGTGTCTGGGGTGTGCCTGGCATTGTCAGCGGTGTGCCTGAGTGTCGGGGTGTGCCTAGGTGTGTCAGAGGTGTGCCTGGGGAGTGTGGAGGTGTACAAGTGTGAGAGTGTACCTGGAGTGACGGAGGTGTTCCTGGGGTGTCGGGAGGTGTACCTGGCAGTGTCAGCGGTGACCTGGAGTGTCAGAGGTGTGCCAGGAATGCCAGAGGTGTGCCTGGGGAGTGTAAAGGTGTACTTGGGAGTGTCGGAGGTGTACCTGGCAGTGTCTGAAGTGTCCTGGCGGTGTCAGTGGTGTGCGTGGGGAGTGTCAGCGGTGTACCTGGGGTGTTAGAGGTGTATCAGGGAATGACAGATGAGGTACCTGAGTGTCAGAGGGTGTCCTAGGTGTTGGAGAAGTGTGCCTGGGGTGGCTGGGGTGTGCCTGGGGTTTTCAAGGGTACCTGGAGTGGCAGGGTGTACCAGGGAGTGTCAGAGGTGTATCTAGGAGTGTCGGACAGGGACAGCCAGGTGTGCACCAGGGAATCAGTGGAGTCCCAGCAGTGTGGAGAGGTGTGCCGGTGTAGAGGTGATCCTGGGAGTGTCAGAGGTGTACCCTGAATGTCAAGGTGTGCCTGGGAGTGTCAGAGGTGTGCCTGGGAGTCAGAGGTATACCTGGGGTGTCAGAGGTATCTGGGGTGTCAGAGGTGTGCCTGGGGAGTGTCAGGGTGTGCCTGGTGTCAGAGGGTGTGCCTGGGAGTGTCAGAGGTGTGCCTGGGGTGTCGGAGGTGTGCCTGGGAGTGTGAGAAGTGTGCCTGTGGGGTGGGGTGTCAGGGGTGTGACCTGGCAGTTTCAGCGGTGTGCCTGGGGTGTCAAGGTGTGCCACGGAATGTCAGTGGGTACCTGGGAGTGTCAGAGGTGTACCTGGCAGTGTCAGCGGTGTACCTGGGGAGTGTCAGGGTGTGCCTGGGGAGTGTGAGGGTGTATCAGGGTGACAGATGGTACCTAGAGTGTCGGAGGTGTGCCTAGGGGTGTGAGAGTGTGCCTGGGTGTCTGGGGTGTGCCTGGGGTGTCAGAGGTGTGCCTGGGAGTGTCAGGGGTGTGCCTGAGGGGTGTCAGATGTGTTCTGGGGAGTGTCGGACGTGTACATGGGGAGTGTCAAGAGCTGTACCTGGGAGTGTCAGAGATGTATCTGGGGTGTGGACGTGTACCTGGGAGTGTCAGAGGTGTGTGGTGTGCCTGGGAGTGTCGGAGGTGTGCCTGGGAGTGTCAGAGCTGTACCTGGGGTGTCAGGAATGTGTCTGGGAGTGTTGGACGTGTGCCTGGGAGTGTCAGAGGTGTGTCAGTGTGTAAGTGTCCAGAGGAGTACCAGGAATGTCCGTGAAGTGGCTGGGAGTGTCAAGGGGTGTACCTGCTGGGAGTGTCAGAGGTGTGCCTGGGGTGTGTTGGAGTGCCTTGGAGTGTCAGAGGTGTACCTGGGGTGTCAAGAGTGCACTTGGGAGTGTCAGAGGTGCAGCTGGTGTGTCTGGTGTGCCTGGGATTGTCTGAGGTGTGCCTGGCGGTCTGCGGTGTACCTGGGAGTGTCGGAGGTGTACCTGGGAGTGTAAGTGTGCCTGGGGAGTGTCGGAGGGTGTGCCTGGGGAGTGTGGAGGTGTGCCTGGGAGTGTCAGGGGTGTGCTTAGGTGCAGGGTGTGCCTGAGGTGTCAGAGGTGTACCTGGGGTGTCAGAGGTGTGGCTGGGGTGTCAGAGGTGTGCCTGGGGAGTGTCAGGTGTGCCTGGGAGTGTGGGGTGTACCTGGGTGTCGAGTGTGCCTGGTTGTCGGAGGTGTGCCTGGCAGTGTCAGAGTGCACCTGGGGTCTGGGGTGGCCTGGGGTGTCACAGGTGTGCCTGGGGAGTGTCAGGGGTGCAGGGGTGTCAGTGGAGTACCTGGGGTGTCAGGGTGTGTACCTGGGTGTGTGGGGGTGCAGGGAGTGTCAGGGGGTGCGCTGGGAGTGTCAGAGGTGCACCTTGGAGTCTGAGGTGTACCTGGGGAGTGTCTGAGGTGTACCTGGCAGTGTCTGAGGTGTGCCTGGCAGTGTCTGAGGGTGCTGTGTGGGTTGAGTGGTGTACGTGGGAGTGTCAGCGGTGTGCACATGGGAGTGTTAGGGGTGTATCAGGGGGTGACAGATGGTACCTAGAAGTGTCAGAGGTGGCACTGGGGTGTGAGAGGTGTACCTGGGGAGTGTCTGGGGTGCCTGGGGAGTTTCAAGGGGTGCCTGGGGTGGCAGGGGTGGACCAGAGTGTCAGAGGGTGTATCTGGGGAGTGTCGGACGTGTGCCTGGGAGTGTCAGAGGTGTACCAGGGAATATCAGTGGAGTACCTGGCAGTGTCAGGGTGTGCCGTGGGAGTGTCAGAGGTGATCTGGGGTGTCAAGGTGTTCCTAGGGTGTCAGAGGTGTACCTGGGAGTGTCAGAGGTGTGCCTGGGAGGTGTCAGGTATGCCTGGGGAGTGTCAGAGGTGTGTGGGGTGTCAGGGTGTGCCTGGGGTGTCAGGGTGTGCCCTGGGTGTCAGGGGTGTGGGGTGTCAGGGGTGTGCCTGGGGTGTCGGAGGTGTGCCTGGGTGTGGGGAGTGTACTGGGAGTGTCGGGTGTTCTGGGGGTGTCGGGGTGTGCCTGGCAGTTCAGCGGTGTACCTGGGAGTGTCAGGTGTACCACGGATGTCAGTGGAGTACCTGGAGTGTCAGAGGTGTACCTGGCGAGTGTCAGCGGTGTGCCTGGGTGGGTGTACCAGGGTCAGTGGGTACCTGGGGTGTCAGAGGTGTGCCTGGGTGTGTGTCAGGGGTGTGCCTGGGGTGTCGGAGGGTGAACTTGGGGAGTGTCAGAGGTGCACCTTGGGTGTCTGGGGTGGCACCTGGGGGGTGTCTGAGGCAACCTGGTGTCTGAGGTGTGCCTGGCGATGTAGTGGGGTGCTGAGTGTGAGAAGTGTGCCTGCAGTGTCTGGGGTGTGCCTGGGGTTTCAAGGGGTACCTGGGAGTGGCAGTGGAGTACTGGGGGTGTCGGGGTGTGCCTGGGAGTGTCAGGCTTGTACCTGGGAGTGTCAGAGATGTATCTGGAGTGTTGGACGTGTGCCTGGGAGGTGTCAGAGGTGTGTCAGCGGTGTGCCTGGGAGTGTCAGAGGTGTACAGATGTCAGTGAAGTAGCTGGGAGTGTCAAGGTGTGCCTGGGATGTCAGAGTGTACCTGGGAGTGTCATTGGAGTACCTGGAGTGTCAGAGGTGTGCCTGCGAGTGTCAGAGGTGTGCCTGGGGAGTGTCAGAGGTTGCTTGGAGTGTCAGAGGTGCTGGAGGTGTCTGAAGTGTGCCTGGGATTGTCTGAGGTGTACCTGGCAGTGTCTGAGGTGCCTGGCAGTGTCTGAGGGTGTGCTGGCAGTGTCCGGGTGTGCCTGGGAGTGTCAGCGGTGTGCCTGGGGAGTGTTGAGGTGTATCAGGGGAGTGACAGAGGTACATAGAAGTGTCAGAGGTGTGCCTGGGGTGTGAGAAGTGTGCCTGGGGCTGGGGTGTGCCTGGGGTGTCAGAGGTGTGCCTGGGAGTGTCGGGGTGTACCAGGAGTGTCAGATGTGTATCTGGGGTGTCGGACGTGCCTGGGGTGTCAGAGGTGTGCCAGGGAATGTCAGTGGAGTACCTGGCAGTGTCAGGGTGTACGTGGGAGTGTCAGAGGTGATCTTGGGAGGTCAGAAGTTTACCCTGGAATGTCAGAGGTGTGCATGGGAGTCGAGGTGTGCCTGGGTGTCAGAGGTACCTGGGAGTGTCAGAGGTGTGCCTGGGGTGTCAGAGGTGTGCCTGGGGTGTCAGTGTACCCTGGGTGTCAGGGTGTGCCTGGGGTGTCAGAGCTGTACCTGGGAGTGTCAGGTGTGCCTGTGGGTGTAGAGAGTGTGCCTGGGGTGTCAGGAGGGGTTCCTGGGAGTGTCGGAGGTGTGCCTGGGGGTTTCAGCGGTGGCTGGGGAGTGTCAAGGTGTGCCACAGGTGTCAGTGGGAGTGTCAGGGTGTGCCTCAGGTGTAGAGGGTGCCTCAGGTGTCAGAGGTGGCACCTAGTAGTGTCAGAGGGTCCCTGGAGTGTCAAGTTGTACCTGGGGAGTGTCAGTGCACCTGAGGTGTGAACTGTGCCTGAGAGTGTCTGGTGTGCCTGGCAGTGTCAGCGGTGTGCCTGAGTGTCAGGTGTACCTGGGGTGTGTCAGAGGTGTGCCTGGGGTGTCGGAGGTGTGCACAGGTGTAGAGTGTACCTGGGGTGTCAGAGGTGTGCCTGGGGTGTCAGGGGTGTGCCTGGAAGTGTCGGAATGCACTGGGAGTGTCAGGGGTGCCTGGGAGTGTCGGAGGTGTGCCTGGGGTGTGAAGTGTGCCTGGGGAGTGTCGGAGGTGTGCCTGGGGTGTTGGAGTGCCTGGGACAGAGGTTGTGCTTGTTAGTGCCAGAGGTGTGCCTGGGGTGTCAGAGGTGTACCTGGGGAGTGTCAGAGGTGTGCCTGAGGTGTGGGTGTGCCTGGGGTGTCAGAGGTGTGCCTGGGGAGTGTCGGAGGTGTGCCTGGGGTGTAAAAGGTGTGCCTGGGGTGTCGGAGGGTGTGCCAGGGGTGTCAGGAGGTGTGCCTGGCAGTGTCAGGGTGGACCTGGGAGGTGTCTGGGGTGTGCCTGGGGTGTCAGGGGTGTGCCGGGAGTGTCAGAGGTGTGCCTGAGAGTGTCAGAGGTGCACTTGGAGTGTCTGGTATGCCTGGGTGTCTGAGGTGTGCCTGGCAGTGTCAGCGGTGTGCCTGGGGTGTCAGCAGTGTGCCTGGGACTGTTGGGGGTGTATCAGGGGTGACAGATGGTACCTAGAGTGTCAGAGGTGTACTAGGGTGTGAGAAGTGTGCCTGGGAGGTGTCTGGGGTGTGCCTGGGGTTTCAAGGGGGTGCCTGGGGTGGCAGGGGTGTGCCGGGGAGCGTCAGTGGAGTACCTGGAGTGTCAGAGGTGCATCTGGGAGTGTCAGAGCTGTACCTGGGGTGTCAGGGTGTATCTGGGAGTGTCGGACGTGTGCCTGGGGTGTCAGAGGTGTGCCATGGAATGTCAGTGGGTGCCTGTGTCAGAGGTGTGCTTGGGGAGTGTCAAGGTATGCCCTGGGTGTCAGAGGTGTGCTGGGGTGTCAGAGGTGTGCCTGGGAGTGTCAGAGGTGTGCCCTGGAGTGTCAGCGGTGTGCCTGGGAGTGTCAGAGGTGTGCCTGGGGTGTCGGAGGTGTTCCTGGGAGTGTCAGGTGTGCCTGGTGTCAGCGGTGTGCCTGGGAGTGTCAGAGGTGTACCACGGAATGTCAGTGAAGTAGCTGGGAGTGTCAAAGGTGTGCCTGGGGTGTCAGGAGGTGTGCCTGGGGAGTGTCAGTGGGTGCCTGGGGTGTCAGGGAGGTGTGCCTGGGGTGTCAGAGGTGTGCCTGGGGTGTCAGGGTGCACTTGGGAGTGTCAGAGGTGCAGGAGTCTGGGGTGTGCCTGGGATTGTCTGGGGTGTGCCTGGCAGTGTTTGGAGTGTGCCTGGCAGTGTCTGAGGTGTGCCTGGCAGTGTCAGCGGTGTGCCTGGGGAGTGTCAGCGGTGTGCCTGGGGTGTTAGAGGTGTATCAGGGGAGTGACAGAGGTGCCTAGAGTGTCAGGTGTGCCTAGGGTGTGAGAAGTGTGCCTGGGGTGTCTGGGGTGCCTGGGGTGTCAGAGGTGTGCCTGGGGAGTGTCAGGGGTGTGCCAGGGAGTGTCAGGGTGTATCTGGGAGTGTCGGACGTGTACCTGGGAGTGTCAGGTGTGCAGGGAATGTCAGTGGAGCTGGCAGTGTCAAGGTGTGCCTGGGAGTGTCAGGGGTGATCCTGGGGTGTCAGAGTGTGCCCTGGAATGTCAGAGGTGTGCCTGGGGATTGTCAGAGGTGTGCCTGGGGTGTCAGAGGTATGCCTGGGGTGTCAGAGGGTGTGCCTGGGAGTGTCAGAGGTGTGCCTGGGGAGTGTCAGAGGTGTGCCTGGTGTCAGAGGTGTGCCTGGGGTGTCAGAGGTGTGCCTGGGGTGTCGGAGGTGTACCTGGGGTTTGAGAAGTGTGCAAGTGTCAGGTGTTCCTGGGAGTGTCAGGTGTGCCTGGCAGGTTTCAGCGGTGTGCCTGGGAGTGTCAAGGTGTGCGACGGGATGTTGGTGGAGTACCTGAGGTGTCAGAGTGTGCACCAGTGTCAGAGTGTGCCTCGGGCGTCAGGGTGTAGTGTCAGAGGTGTCCTGGGGGTGTCAGGGTGCTGGGGTGTCGGAGGTGCCTGCAGTGTGAGAACTGTGCCTGAGAGTGTCAGGGGTGTGCCTGGGTGTCTGGGGTGTGCCGGGGTGTGCAGGTGTGCCTGGGGTGTCAGGGGTGTGCCAGGGGTGTCAGTGGAGTACGGGAGTGTCAGAGGTGTGCCTGAGTGTCAGAGGTGTGCCTGGGAGTGTCAGAGGTGCACTTGGGAGTGTCAGAGGTGCACCTTGGAGTGTCTGAGGTGTTCTGGGGAGTGTCTGAGGTGTGCCTGGCAGTGTCTGAGGTGTGCCTGGCAGTGTCTGGGGTGTGCCTGGCAGTGTCAGTGGTGTGCGTGGGAGTGTCAGCGGTGTGCCTGAGTGTGTATCAGGGTGACAGATGGTACCTGAAGTGTCAGGGTGTGCCTAGGGTGTGCACAGGGTGTCTGGGGTTGTGCCTGGGGTTTCAAAGGGGTGCCTGGGGTGGCGGGGGTATGCCAGGGAGTGTCAGTGGGTACCTGAGTGTCAGGGTGGCCTGGGGAGTGTCAGACCTGTACCTGGGGTGTCGGAGGTGTATCTGGAGTGTCGGACGTGTACCTGGGAGTGTCAGAGGTGTACCAGGAATGTCAGTGGAGTACCTGGCAGTATCAGAGGTGTACGTGGGAGTGTCAGAGGTGATCCTAGTGTCAGAGGTGTGCCCTGGAATGTCAGAGGTGTTTACCTAGTGTCAGAGGTGCTTGAGTGTCAGTAGACCTGGAGTGTCAGGGTGTGCACAAGTGTCAAGTGTGCCTGGAGTGTCAGAGGTGTACCTGGGTGTTAGAGTGTACCTGGGGAGTGTCAGAGCTGTGCCTGGGAGTGTCGGAGGTGTGCCTGTGAGTGTGAGAGTGTGCCTGGGAGTGTCGGAGGGGTACCTGGAGTGTCAGGTGTGCCTGGCAGTTTCAGCGGTGCCTGGGAGTGTCAAGGTGTGCACGGAATGTCAGTGGAGTACCTGGGAGTGTCAAGTGTGCCTCAGGTGTCAGAGGTGCCTCAGTGTCAGAGGTGTTGCCTAGGGTGTGTCAGGAGGTGTACCTGGGGTGTCAGATGTGCCTGGGAGTGTCAGAGGTGTGCCTGGGAGTCAGAGGTGTACCTGAGGTGTCGGAGATGCACCTGGGAGTGTCAGAGGTGTACCTGGGAGTGTCGGAGTGTACCTGGGGAGTGTAAGTGTGCCTGGGAGTGTCGGAGGTGTGCCTGGGGAGTGTCAGGTGTACCCTGGAGTGTCAGAGGTGTGCTGTTGGAGTGCCAGAGGTGTGCCTGAGTGTCAGAGGTGTGCCTGGGGTGTCAGGGAATTGTGCCTGGGAGTGTCGGAGTGACAGGTGTCAGAGGTGTGCGTGTGTGCAGGAGTGTAAGTGTACCTGGGGAGTGTCAGTGTACCTGGGAGTGTCAGGTGTGGCAGTGTCAGAGGTGTACCTGAGTGTCTGAGAGTGTACCTGGGGTGTCAGAGGTGTGCCTGGGGAGTGTCAGGGGTGTACCTGGGGAGTGTCAGAGGTGCACTTGGAATGTCTGGTGTACCTGGCAGTGTCTGAGGTGTGCCTGGCAGTGTCGGCAGTGTGCCTGGGAGTGTCAGCAGTGTACCTGGGACTGTTAGGAGGTGTATCAGGGGGTGACAGATGAGTGCCTAAGTGTCAGAGGTGTACCTAGAGTGTGAGATGTGCCTGGGAGTGTGCTTGTGCAGGAGTTCAAGGGGTGCCTGGGGTGAGCAGGGTGTGCCAGGGGCGTCAGTGGGTGCCCTGGAGTGTCAGAGGTGTATCTGGGAGTGTCAGGCTGTACCTGGGGTGTCAGAGTGTATCTGGGAGTGTCGGACGTGTACCTGGGTGTCAGAGGTGTACCATGGAATGTCAGTGGAGTACCTGGCAGTGTCAGGGGTGTGCTTGGAGTGTCAAGGCCTGGGGAGTGTCGGGGGTGTACCTGGGGTCAGAGGTGTACCTGGGAGTGTCAGAGTGTGCCCTGGAGTGTCAGGCATGCCGGGGAGTGTCAGAGTGTACCTGGGAGTGTCGGAGGTGTTCTAAGTGTCAGGTGTACCTGGCAGTGTCGGCAGTGTACCTGGAGTGTCAGAGGTGTGCCACGGAATGTCAGTGAAGTAGCTGGGGAGTGTCAAGGTGTGCCTGGGTGTCAGAGGTGTACCTGGGAGTGTCAGTGGAGTACCTGGGAGTGTCAGAGGTGTGCCTGGGGAGTGTCAGAGGTGTGCCTGGGGTGTCAGAGGTGCAGGTGTCAGAGGTGCGCCTTGGGAGTGTCTGAGTGTGCCTGGGATTGTCAAGGTGTACCTGGCAGTGTTTGAGGTTGCCTGGGCAGTGTCAGTGTACCTGGCAGTGTCAGCAGTGTGCAGTGTCAGCGGTGTGCCAGAAGTGTTAGAGGTGTATCAGGGGAGTGACAGAGGGAGTACCTAGAAGTGTCAGAGGTGTACCTGGGAGTGTGAAAGTGTGCCTGGGGTGTCTGGGGTGTGCCTGGAGTGTCAGAGGTGTGCCTGGGAGTGTCAGGGGTGTACCAGGGAGTGTCAGAGGTGTATCTGGGAGTGTCGGACGTGTACCTGGGAGTGTCAGAGGTGTACCAGGGAATGTCAGTGGAGTACCTAGCAGTGTCAAGGTGTACCTGGGAGTTGTCAGAGGTGATCCTGGGAGTGTCAGAGGTGTACCTCTGGAATGTCAGAGGTGTGCCTGGGAGTGTCAGGGGTGTACCTGGGAGTGTCAAGTATGCCTGGGGTGTCAGGGTGTGCCTGGGAGTGTCAGAGGTGTACCTGAGTGAAGGTGTACCTGGAGTGTCAGAGGTGTGCCTGGGGAGTGTCAGAGGTGGCACCTGGAGAGTGTCGGAGGTGTACCTGGGAGTTTGAGAGGTGTACCTGGGAGTGTCGGAGGTGTTCCTGGGGTGTCGGAGGTGTACCTGGCAGTTCAGCAGTGTACCTGGGAGTGTCAAGGTGTGCGACGGAATGTTAGTGGAGTACCTGAGAGTGTCAGAGGTGTACCTCAGGTGTCAGAGGTGTACCTCGGGCGTCAGAGGTGTACCTAGTAGTGTCAGAGTGTCCTGGAGTGTCAGAGTTGTACCTGGGAGTGTCAGGAGGTGCACCTGCAGTGTGAGGCTGGCACAGAGTGTCAGAGGTGTGCCTGGGAGTGTCTGGGGTGTACCTGGGAGTGTTACAGGTGTGCCTGGGAGTGTCAGGGGGTGTACCAGGGAGTGTCAGTGGAGTACCAGTGTCAGAGGTGTGCCTGGGAGTGTCAGAGGTGTGCTCGGAGTGTCAGAGTGCACTTGGAGTGTCAGAGGTGCACCTGGTGTCTGGAGTGTTCACGGAGTGTCTGAGGTGGTGTGCCTGGCAGTGTCTGAGGTGTACCTGGCAGTGTCTGAGGTGTGCCTGGCAGTGTCAGTGGTGTGCGTGGGAGTGTCAGGTGTACCTGGGGAGTGTTAGAGGTGTATCAGGGAGTGTGACAGATGAGTACCTAGAAGTGTCAGAGGTGTACCTAGGGGTGTGAGAGTGTGCCTGGGAGTGTCTGGGGTGTACCTGGGGTTTCAAGGGGTGCCTGGGAGTGGCAGGGGGTATGCCAGGGAGTGTCAGTGGAGTACCTAGTGTCAGAGGTGTGCCAGTGTCAGACCTGTACCTAGTGTCGGAGGTGTATCTGGGAGTGTCGGACGTGTGCCTGGGAGTGTCAGAGGTGTACCAGGGAATGTCAGTGGAGTACCTGGCAGTATCAGAGGTGTGCGTGGGAGTGTCAGAGGTGATCTGGGGAGTGTCAGAGGTGTACCCTGGAATGTCAGAGGTGTACCTGGGAGTGTCAGGGGTGTGTGCCTGGGAGTGTCAGAGGTATGCCTGGGGAGTGTCAGAGGTGTGTGCAGGTGTCAGGGTGTGCAAGGTGTCAGAGGTGTGCCCTGGAGTGTTAGGGTGTGCCTGGGAGTGTCAGGCTGTACCTGGGAGTGTGTCGGAGTGTGCCTGTGGTGTGAGTGTGCCTGGGGAGTGTCGGAGGGGTTCCTGGGAGTGTCGGAGGTGTGCAGTTTCAGCGGTGTGCCTGGGAGTGTCAAGGTGTACCAGAATGTCAGTGGAGTACAAGTGTCAGAGTGTGCCTCAGGTGTCAAGGTGTGTACCTCGAGGTGTCAGAGTGTACCTAGTAGTGTCAGAGGTGTCCTGAGTGTCAGGTTGGCACTGGGTGTCGGAGGTGCACATGTGAAACTGTGCCTGGAGAGTGTCAGGTGTGCCTGGCAGTGTCAGCGGTGTGCCTGAGAGTGTCGGAGGTGGCACCTGGGAGTGTCAGAGGTGTGCCTGGAGTGTCGGAGGTGGCCTGGGAGTGTAAGGTGTGCAGTGTCAGAGGTGTGCCTGGAGTGTCAGAGGTGTACCAGAGTGTCGGAGATGTACCTGGGAGTGTCAGTTTACCTGGGAGTGTCAGGTGTGCCTGGGGTGTAGAGTGTACCTGGGGTGTCAGGTGTACCTGGGAGTGTCAGGTGTGCCTGGGAGTGTCAGTGTGCAGTGGTGCAGAGGTGTGCCTGGGGAGTGTCAGAGGTGTACCTGGGAGTGTCAGAGGTGTGCCTGAGAGTGTCAGGAGGTGTGCCTGGAGTGTCAGAGGTGTGCCTGGTAGCGTCAGGGGTGTGCCTGGAGTGTAGAAGTGTACCTGGGGTGTCGGAGGTGTGCCTGGGGAGTGTCGGAGGTGTACCTGGCAGTGTCAGAGGTGGACCTGGGAGTGTCTGGGGTGTGCCTGGGGTGTCAGGGGTGTCTGGGGTGTCAGAGGGTGTACCAGGGAATGTCGGTGCCTGGCAGTGTCAGAGGTGTGCCTGGGAGTGGGGGTATACCTGGGAGGTGTCAGGGTGTGCCACCAGGTGTGCAGAGGTGTGCCTGGGAGTGTCAGGGTGTACCCTGGGTGTCAGCAGTGTGCCTGGGGTGTCAGGGTGTGCCTGGGAGTGTCGGAGGTGCCTGGGGTGTGAAAGTGTGCCAGTGTGAAGTGATCCTGGGGTGTGCGTGGTGTGCCTGGGGTGTCAGAGGTGTACCTGAGAGTGTCGGAGATGTGCCTGGGAGTGTCAGGGTGTGCCTGGTGGGTGTGGAGTGTGCAGAGTGTAAGTGTGCCTGGGAGTGTCGGAGGTGTGCCTGGTGTCGGATGCCTAGTGTCAGAGGTGTGCAGGGAGTGCCAGAGGTGTGCCTGGGGTGTCAGAGGTATGCCTGGGGAGTGTCAGGGTGTGCCTGAGGTGTCGGAGGTGTGCCTGGGGAGTGTCAGAGGTGTGCCTGGGGAGTGGCAGGTGTGCCTGGGGTGTGGGGCCTGGGAGTGTCAGGTGTGCCGAGTGTCGGAGGTGTGCCTGGCAGTGTCAGAGGTGTGCCTGGAGTGTCTGGGGTGTACCTGGGGAGTGTCAGGGTGTGCCTGGAGTGTCAGGGGTTGTAATAGAGAGTGTCAGTGGAGTACCTGGGAGTGTCAGAGGTGTGCCTGGGAGTGTCAGAGGTGTGCCTAGGGAGTGTGAGGTGTGCACCTGGGTGTCTGGGGTGTGTCCTGGGGTTTCAAGGGGTGCCTGGGGTGGCAGTGGAGTACCGGGGTGTCGGAGGTGTGCCTGAGTGTCAGAGCTGTGCCAGTGTCAGAGGTGTATCTGGGAGTGTTGGACGTGTACCTGGGAGTGTCAGGGGTGCCATGGAATGTCGGTGGAGTACCTGGCAGTGTCAGAGGTGTGCCTGGGAGTTTCTGAGGGCATACCTGGGGGTGTCAGAGGTGTCCTGGGAGTGTCAGAGGTGTGCCTGGGAGTGTCAGAGGTGTACCCTGGAGTGTCAGCGGTGTGCCTGGGAGTGTCAGAGGTGTGCCTAGTGTCAGGTGTGCCTGGGAGTGTGAGAGGTGTGCCTGGGAGTGTCGGAGGTGTTCCTGGGAGTGTCGGAGGTGTACCTGGCTGTGTCAGCGGTGTGCCTGGGAGTGTCAGAGGTGTGCAGGAATGTCCTGAAGTAGCTGGGAGTGTCAAGGTGTGCCTGGGGGTGTCAGAGGTGTACCTGGGGTGTCATTGGAGTACGTGGGAGTGTCAGAGGTGTACCTGGGGTGTCAGAGGTGTGCCTGGGAGTGTCAGAGGTGCACTTGGGAGTGCAGAGGTGCACCTTGGGTGTCTGGGGTGTGCCTGGATTGTCTGAGGTGTGCCTGGCAGTGTCTGAGGGTGGCCTGGCAGTGTCTGAGGTGTACCTGGCAGTGTCAGCAGTGTGCCTGGGAGTGTCAGCAGTGTGCCTGGAGTGTTAGAGGTGTATCAGGGGTGACAGAGGTACCTTGAAGTGTCAGAGGTGTGCCTGGGTGTGAGAAGTGTACCTGGGAGTGTGGGGTGTACCTGGGGTGTCAGAGGTGTGCCAGGAGTGTCAGAGGTGTATCTGGGAGTGTCGGACGTGTGCCGGTGTCAGAGGTGTACCAGGGAATGTCAGTGGAGTGGCAGTGTCAGAGGTGTGCGTGGGAGTGTCAGAGGTGATCCTGGGAGTGTCAGCGGTGTGCCCTGGGTGTCAGGGGGTGTGCCTGGAGTGTCAGGGTGGGGGGTGTCAGAGGGTATACCTGGGGTGTCAGAGGTGTGCCTGGAGTGTCAGAGGTGTGCCTGGTGTCAGAGGTGTGCCCTGGGTGTCAGAGGTGTACCTGGAGTGTCAGAGCTGTACCAGGGAGTGTCGGAGGTGTACCTGTGGTGTGGGAGTGTGCCTGGGAGTGTCGGAGGGGTTCCTGGGGGTGTCGGAGGTGTACCTGGCAGTTTCAGCGGTGTGCCTGGGAGTGTCAAGGTGTACCACGGAATGTCAGTGGAGTACCTGGGAGTGTCAGAGGTGTGCCTCAGGTGTCAGAGGTGCCTCAGGTGTCTGGTGTGCCTGGCAGTGTCAGCGGTGTGCCTGAGAGTGTCAGGTGTGCCTGGGGAGTGTCAGAGGTGTGCCTGGGGAGTGTCGGGTGTGCCTGGGGATGTGAAGTGTGCCTGGAGATGTCAGAGGTGTGCCTGTGGTGTCAGGGTGTGCCTGAGGTGTCGGAGATGTACCTGGGGTGTCAGAGGTGTGCCTGGGAGTGTCGGAGGTGTGCCTGGGGTGTAGAAGTGTGCCTGGGGAGTGTGGAGGTGTGCCTGGGGTGTGGAGGTGTGCCTGGGAGTGTCAGAGGTGTGCTGTTAGTGCCAGAGGTTGCCTGGGAGTGTCAGGGTGTGCCTGGGAGTGTGGAGGTGTGCCTGGGGTGTAAGAGTGTGCCTGGGGAGTGTCGGAGGTGTGCCTGGGGTGTCGGAGGTGTACCTGTCAGTGTCAGAGTGGACCTGGGGAGTGTCTGGAGTGTGCCTGGGAGTGTCAGAGGTGTACCTGGGGTGTCAGAGGTGTACCTGGCAGTGTGAGGTGTGCCTGGGAGTGTCAGAGTGCACTTGGGAGTGTCTGAGGTGTACCTGGCAGTGTTTGAGGTGTGCCTGGCAGTGTCAGGTGTGCCTGGGAGTGTCAGCAGTGTGCAGATGTTGGGGTGTATCAGGGAGTGACAGATGGTACCTAGAAGTGTCAGAGGTGTGCCTCGGAGTGTGAGAAGTGTGCCTGGGAGTGTCTGGGGGTGTGCCTGGGAGTTTCAAGGGGTGCCTGGGAGTGGCAAGGGTGTACCAGGGGCGTCAGTGGAGTACCTGGGAGTGTCAGAGGTGTACCTGGGGAGTGTCAGAACTGCCTGGGAGTGTCAGAGGTGTATCTGGTGTCGGACGTGTGCCTGGGAGTGTCAGGGGTGTGCCATGGAATGTCAGTGGAGTACCTGGCAGTGTCAGAGGTGTGCCTGGGAGTGTCAAAGGTGCCTGGGGGTGTCAGAGGTGTGCCTGGGAGTGTCAGAGGTGTGCCTGGGGTGTCTCAGGTGTGCCCTGGAGTGTCAGCGGTGTCCTGGGGAGTGTCAGTGGCACTGGGGTGTCGGAGGTGTGCCTGGGGAGTGTGAGAGGTGTGCCTGGGGTGTCGGAGGTGTTCCTGGGGAGTTGTCGGGGGTGTGCCTGGCAGTGTCAGCGGTGTGCCTGGGAGTGTCAGCGGTGTGCACCTGGGAGTGTTAGAGGTGTATCAGGGAGTGACAGAGGTACCTGGAAGTCAGAGGTGTGTACCTAGGAGTGTCTGGAAGTGTACTCAGTGTCTGGGGGTATGGGTGTCGGTAGTTGTACCGGTGTCGGAGGTGTATCTGAGTTTCGGACGTGTACCTGGGGTGTCAGGAGGTATCAGGGAATGTAGTGGAGTACCTGGCAGTGTCAAAGGTTGTACCTGGGAGTGTCAGAGGTGTGCCTGGGAGTGTCAGAGGGTAACCTGGGGTGTCAGAGTGTGCCTGGAGTGTCAGAGGTGTGCCAGGGAGGTGTCAGGTGTGCCCTGGAGTGTCAGAGGTGTGCCTGGGGTGTCGAGAGGTGCCTGGGGTGGGGTGGCACCCGGGAGTGTGAGGGTGTGCCTGGGTGTCAGGTGTCCTGGCAGTTTCAGCGGTGTGCCTGGGAGTGTCAGGTGTGCGACGGAATGTCAGTGGAGTACCTGGGGAGTGTCAGGGGTGTGCCTCGGAGTGTCAGAGGTGTGCCTCAGGAGTGCAGAGGTGTGCCTCAGGTGTCAGAGGTGTACCTAGTAGTGTCAGAGGTGTCCTGGAGTGTCAGAGTTGTACCTGGGGTGTCGGTGCTGTGTGAGAACTGGCACTGAGGTGTCTGAGGTGTGCCTGGCATTGTCAGCGGTGTACCTGAGGAGTGTCGGAGTTGTACCTAGGTGTGTCAGAGGTGTACCTGGGTGTCGGAGGTGTGCCTGGGGTGTGAAGTGTGCCTGGGAGTGACAGAGGTGTTCCTGGGAGTGTCGGAGGTGTACCTGGCCGTGTCAGCGGTGGCCTGGGTGTCAGAGGTGTACCAGGGAATGCCAGTGGAGTGCCTGTGAGTGTCAAGTGTACTAGAGTGTCAGAGGTGTATCTGGGAGTGTTGGACGTGGACCTGGGGAGTGTCAGAGGTGTGTGGTGGCACCTGGGAGTGTCAGAGGTGTACCACGGAATGTCGTGAAATGGGGTGTCAAGGTGTACTGGGGTGTCAGTTTGCAGGGTGTAAAGGTGTACTTGGGGAGTGTCAGGTGTGCCTGGGAGTGCAGGAGGTGCTCCTGGGGAGTGTCTGTGGTGTACCTGGGGAGGTTCAGGGTGTGCCTGAGGTGACAGAGATGTGCCTGGGAGTGTCAGAGGTGTACCTGGGGAGTGTCAGAGGTGTGCCTGGGGTGTAGAAGTGTGCCTGGGGTGTCGGAGGTGTGCCTGGGAGTGTCGGAGGTGTGCCTGGGGGTGTCAGAGGTGTGCTTGGGAGTGCCAGAGGTGTGCCTGGGGTGTCAGAGGTGCCTGGGGTGTCAGAGGTGTGGCTGGGAGTGTCAGGGTGTGCTTGGGAGTGTCGGAGGTGTGCCTAGAGTGTAAGAGTGTGCCTGGGGTGTCGGAGGTGTGCCTGGGATTGTCGGTGTGCCTGGCAGTGTCAGGAGGTGTGCCTGGAGGTGTGGGGTGTGCCTGGGAGTGTCAGGGTGTGCCTGAGTGTCAGGGGTGTGCCAGGGAGTGTCAGTGGAGTACCTGGGGAGTGTCAGAGGTGTGCCTGGGTGTGTCAGGGTGTGCCTGGGGTGTCAGAGGTGCACTTGGGAGTGTCAGAGGTGCCTTGGAGTGTCTGAGGTGTGCCTGGGGAGTGTCTGGGGGTGTACCTGGGAGTGTCAGAGTGTACCTGGGTGTCAGGGGTGTGCCTGGGGTGTCAGAGGTGTGCCTGGGTGTCGGAGGTGTGCCTGGGAGTGTGAGATGTGCCTGGGAGTGTCAGGTGTTCCTGGGAGTGTCAGAGGTGTACCTGGGCAGTGTCAGAGGGTGTGCCTGGGAGTGTCAGTGGAGTGCCTGGGGAGTGTCAGAGGTGTACCTGGGAGTGTCAGAGGTGTGCTCTGGGAGTGTCAGAGGTGCACTTGGGTGTCAGAGGTGCTGTAGGTGTCTGAGGTGTACCTGGGATTGTCTGAGGTGTGCCTGGCAGTGTCTGAGGTGTACCTGGCAGTGTCTGAGGTGTGACCTCGCAGTGTCAGCAGTGCCAGTGTCAGCGGTGTGCCTGGGAGTGTTAGAGGTGTCAGGGGTGTGGGGGTGCCTAGAGTGTCAGAGGTATGCCTAGGGTGTGAGGTGTGCCTGGGGTGTCAGGGGTGTGCCTGGGGTGTCAGTGGGTGTGCCTGGGGAGTGTCAGGGGTGTGCCAGGGAGTGTCAGAGGTGTGTATCTGGGAGTGTCGGACGTGTGCCTGGGGTGTCAGAGGTGTGCCAGGGAATGTCAGTGGAGTACCTGGCAGTGTCAAGGTGTGCCTGGGGTGTCAGAGGTGTGCCTGGGGTGTCAGAGAGGTATGCAAGTGTCAGAGGTGTACCTAGTGTCAGAGGTGTGCAGGTCAGAGGTGTGCCTGGGTGTCAGAGTGTGCCTGGGGTGTCAGAGGTGTCTGGGAGTGTCGGAGGTGTACTTGGGATTGAAGTGTGCCTGGGGAGTGTCGGAGGTGTTCTGGGAGTGTCGGAGGTGTGCCTGGCAGTTTCAGCGGTGTGCCTGGGGTGTCAAGGTGTGCGACAGGATGTCAGTGGGTACCTGAGGTGTCAGAGTGTGCCTCAGGTGTCAGGGTGTGCCTCAGGTGTCAGAGGTGTGCCTAGTAGTGTCAGGAGGTGTCCTGGGGAGTGTCAGAGTTGTACCTGGGGTG
>NW_024731006.1:0-12042 GCF_018991925.1 Homarus americanus
GGCCCCTCGGGTCGCCAGCGCCCCTAGCAGGGCCCATGGGAGCGCCGCCGTGTCTGTGAGGGTCCCTAGGAGCGTTGCCGCCCCTGCGAGGCCCATGGAAACTCGGCAGTTTCTGGAGGAGCCCCTGAGAACGTCGTCTTCCCCGAGAAAGCCCCTAGGATTGTCGTTGTCCCTAAGAGGGACCCTGATGGATCCAGCGCCCCTGGTGGATCAGGCGCCCCTGAGAGGTCCCCTGGGAGCACCGCCGACCCTGAGAGGGCCCTGGGAGCGCCTTCGTGCCTGGCATGGCCAAGTGACCCTCACAGGGATAACGTCGATCCCAGGGTCCCTTACAGGGACGAAAGCGCCTTCAGGGGTGTTCCCAGGGACGGCGACGTCCCTAGGGTCTCTACCACAGCGGTGGCACCTTCAGGGGCCCTTTAGAGGTGGTGTCTCCCCCAGGATACCTCTTTTGGGCGCCACTGCCCAAAATTACCCTGCCAGGGGCTGCAGCGCCCCTATGGGCCCTCCTATGGCCGGCGGCGCTGCTATGGGCCCTGCTAGTGGCAGTGGGTTTTCCAGGGGCTTATTAGGTTTCTGCTAGGGGCGACGGCGATTTCAGGCCCTTCCAATAGGCGGCATCGCCGCAAAAACTTCGTAGTTTTGCAGTACATTTGCATTCGTCCAGTAATCTCTTACTTAACTGTGATTGGTGAGCAAGATATAACGTCATCAAATTACAGCCAATAGGAGAACAGAGCAATCAGTCAGCACAACACCCCAACTTATGCGTTGCTGTTGGATATTTAATTTTTCGCTTCACTATTTAAATTCTGGGAGATATGCCGTTAAATAAATACACCGCCCATCGCATTTTCAGTATTATCGCAACCTGAAAAATGAAAAGGAAAATAAATATTCAACAGCAAAACATAAGTTGGGGTGTTGTGCTAATTGATTGCTCATTTTTGCTAGTGGCTGTAATTTGATGACGTTAACACTTATTCCACCAATCACAGTTAACTAAGAGATTACTGGAAGAATGCAATATATATAACACCACTATCCATTGTTTTGGGGCGCCGCCTCCCCTAGGAGTACCCATTGTGAACCACAGATCTTGGCAGGGTCCCTGGGTGCAGTGGCGCCCCATAAAGAGGCCTCGGGGGATCCACCGCCTCTGGAAGGGCCCCTGAAGGCGCCACCGCCGCTGGCAGGGCCTCTGGGAGGGCCTCTGGGAACACCACGGTCCCTAGGAACGTACCTGCAGACGCCCCTGCCTTTGGAAAAACCCCGGGGGTCACCGCTGTCCCTGTGAGGGCCCCTCGGGTCGCCAGCGCCCCTAGCAGGGCCCATGGGAGCGCCGCCGTGTCTGTGAGGGTCCCTCGGAGCGTTGCCGCCCCTGAGAGGCCCATGGAAACTCGGCAGTTTCTGGAGGAGCCCCTGAGAACGTCGTCTTCCCCGAGAAAGCCCCTAGGATTGTCGTTGTCCCTAAGAGGGTCCCTGATGGATCCAGCGCCCCTGGTGGATCAGGCGCCCCTGAGAGGTCCCCTGGGAGCACCGCCGACCCTGAGAGGGCCCTGGGAGCGCCTTCGTGCCTGGCATGGCCAAGTGACCCTCACAGGGATAACGTCGATCCCAGGGTCCCTTACAGGGACGGAAGCGCCTTCAGGGGTGTTCCCAGGGGCGGCGATGTCCCCAGGGGCTCTCCCACAGCGGTGGCACCTTCAGGGGCCCTTAAGAGGTGGTGTCTCCCCCAGGATACCTCTTTGGGGCGCCACTGCCCACAATTACCCTACCAGGGGCTGCAGTGCCTTTATGGGCCCTCCTAGGGCCTGTGGCGCTGCTATGGGCACTGCTAGTGGCAGTGGGTGCCTTTCCAGGGGCGGCAGGGTCTCTGCCAGGGGAGACGGCGCCCCCAGGGGCCCTTCCACAGGCGGCATCGTCCCAAAAACTTCATAGTTTTGTACTATATCTTGCATTCGTCCAGGAATCACTTTACTTAACTGTGATTGGTGGAGCAAAATGTAACGTCATCAAATTACAGCCAATAGGAGAACAGAGCAATCAGTCAGCACAACACCTCAACTTATGCGTTGCTGTTGGATATTTAATTTTTCGCTTCACTATTTAAATTCTGGGAGATATGACGTTAAATAAATACACCGCCCATCGCATTTTCAGTATTATCGCAACCTGAAAAATGAAAAGGAAAATAAATATCCAACAGCAAAACATAAGTTGGGGTGTTGTGCTAATTGATTGCTCTTTTTTGCTAGTGGCTGTAATTTGATGACGTTAACACTTATTCCACCAATCACAGTTAACTTAGAGATTACTGGAAGAATGCAATATATATGACACCATTATCCATTGTTTGGGGGCGCCGCCTCCCCTAGGAGTACCCATTGTGAACCAAAGGTGTTGGTAGGGTCCCTGGGTGCAGTGGCGCTCCATAAAGAGGCCTCGGGGGATCCACCGCCTCTGGAAGGGCCACTGAAGGCGCCACCGCCGCTGGCAGGGCCTCTGGGAGGGCCTCTGGGAACACCACGGTCCCTAAGAACGTACCTGGAGACGCCCCTGCCTTTGGAAAAACCCCGGGGGTCACCGCTGTCCCTGTGAGGGCCCCTCGGGTCGCCAGCGCCCCTAGCAGGGCCCATGGGAGCGCTGCCGTGTCTGTGAGGGTCCCTAGGAGCGTTGCCGCCCCTGAGAGGCCCATGGAAACTCGGCAGTTTCTGGAGGAGCCCCTGAGAACGTCGTCTTCCCCGAGAAAGCCCCTAGGATTGTCGTTGTCCCTAAGAGGGTCCCTGATGGATCCAGCGCCCCTGGTGGATCAGGCGCCCCTGAGAGGTCCCCTGGGAGCACCGCCGACCCTGAGAGGGCCCTGGGAGCGCCTTCATGCCTGGCATGGCCAAGTGACCCTCACAGGGATAACGTCGATCCCAGGGTCCCTTACAGGGACGAAAGCGCCTTCAGGGGTGTTCCCAGGGACAGCGACGTCCCTAGGGTCTCTACCACAGCGGTGGCACCTTCAGGGGCCCTTCAGAGGTGGTGTCTCCCCCAGGATACCTCTTTGGGGCGCCACTGCCCAAAATTACCCTGCCAGGGGCTGCAGCGCCCCTATGGGCCCTCCTATGGCCGGCGGCGCTGCTATGGGCCCTGCTAGTGGCAGTGGGTGCCTTTCCAGGGGCGACAGGGTCTCTGCCAGGGGCGACGGCGCCCCCAGGGGCCCTTCCACAGGCGGCATCGCCCCAAAAACTTCGTAGTTTTGCAGTACATTTTGCATTAGTCCAGTAATCCCTTACTTAACTGTGATTGGTGGAGCAAGATATAACGTCATCAAATTATAGCCAATAGGAGAACAGAGCAATCAGTCAGCACAACACCCCAACTTATGCGTTGCTGTTGGATATTTAATTTTTCGCTTCACTATTTAAATTCTGGGAGATATGACGTTAAATAAATACACCGCCCATCGCATTTTCAGTATTATCGCAACCTGAAAAATGAAAAGGAAAATAAATATCCAACAGCAAACCATAAGTTGGGGTGTTGTGCTAATTGATTGCTCTTTTTTGCTAGTGGCTGTAATTTGATGACGTTACCACTTATTCCACCAATCACAGTTAACTAAGAGATTACTGGAAGAATGCAATATATATGACACCACTATCCATTGTTTTGGGGCGCCGCCTCCCCTAGGAGTACCCATTGTGAACCACAGGTGTTGGCAGGGTCCCTGGGTGCAGTGGCGCTCCATAAAGAGGCCTCGGGGGATCCACCGCCTCTGGAAGGGCCCCTGAAGGCGCCACCGCCGCTGGCAGGGCCTCTGGGAGGGCCTCTGGGAACACCACGGTCCCTAGGAACGTACCTGGAGACGCCCCTGCCTTTGGAAAAACCCCGGGGGTCACCGCTGTCCCTGTGAGGGCCCCTCGGGTCGCCAGCGCCCCTAGCAGGGCCCATGGGAGCGCCGCCGTGTCTGTGAGGGTCCCTAGGAGCGTTGCCGCCCCTGAGAGGCCCATGGAAACTCGGCAGTTTCTGGAGGAGCCCCTGAGAACGTCGTCTTCCCTGAGAAAGCCCCTAGGATTGTCGTTGTCCCTAAGAGGGTCCCTGATGGATCCAGCGCCCCTGGTGGATCAGGCGCCCCTGAGAGGTCCCCTGGGGGCATCGCCGACCCTGAGAGGGCCGTGGGAGCGCCTTCGTGCCTGGCATGGCCAAGTGACCCTCACAGGGATAACGTCGATCCCAGGGTCCCTTACAGGGACGAAAGCGCCTTCAGAGGTGTTCCCAGGGACGGCGACGTCCCCAGGGTCTCTCCCACAGCGGTGGCACCTTCAGGGGCCCTTCAGAGGTGGTGTCTCCCCCAGGATACCTCTTTGGGGCGCCACTTCCCAAAATAACCCTGCCAGGGGCTGCAGCGCCCCTATGGGCCCTCCTATGGCCGGCGGCGCTGCTATGGGCCCTGCTAGTGGCAGTGGGTGCCTTTCCAGGGGCGACAGGGTCTCTGCCAGGGGCGACGGCGCCCCCAGGGGCCCTTCCACAGGCGGCATCGACCCAAAAACCTCGTAGTTTTGCAGTACATTTTGCATTTGTCCAGTAATCCCTTACTTAACTGTGATTGGTGGAGCAAGATATAACGTCATCAAATTACAGCCAAAAGGAGAACAGAGCAATTAGTCAGCACAACACCCCAACTTATGCGTTGCTGTTGGATATTTAATTTTTCGCTTCACTATTTAAATTCTGGGAGATATGAAGTTAAATAAATACACCGCCTATCGCATTTTCAGTATTATCGCAACCTGAAAAATGAAAAGGAAAATAATATCCAACAGCAAAACATAAGTTAGGGTGTTGTGCTAATTGATTGCTCTTTTTTGCTAGTGGCTGTAATTTGATGACGTTACCACTTATTTCACCAATCACAGTTAACTAAGAGATTACTGGAAGAATGCAATATATATGACACCACTATCCATTGTTTTGGGGCGCCGCCTCCCCTAGGAGTACCCATTGTGAACCACAGGTCTTGTCAGGGTCCCTGGGTGCAGTGGCGCCCCATAAAGAGGCCTCGGGTGATCCAACGCCTCTGGAAGGGCCCCTGAAGGCGCCACAGCCGCTGGCAGGGCCTCTGGGAGGGCCTCTGGGAACACCACGGTCCCAGGAACGTACCTGGAGACGCCCCTGCCCCTGAAAACCCCGGGGGTCACTCGCTGTCCGGCCCTCGGTCGCCAGCGGCTCTGGTAGCAGGGCCTAAGGGGAGCGCCGCCGTGTTCAGAGGGTCCCTAGGAGCGTTGCTGCCCCTGCGAGGCCCATGGAAACCTCGGCAGTTTCTGGAGGAGCTCTGGAGAACGTCGCCCCGAAAAAGCCCCTAGGATTGCCGTTAACCCTAAGAGGCCCCTGATGGATCCAGCGCCCCTGGTGGATCAGGCGCCCCTGAGAGGTCCCCTGGGAGCACCGCCGACCCTGAGAGGGCCCTGGGAGCGCCTTCATGCCTGGCATGTCCAAGTGACCCTCACAGGGATAACTTCGATCCCAGGGTCCCTTACAGGGACGAAAGCGCCTTCAGGGGTGTTCCCAGGGACGGCGACGTCCCTAGGGTCTCTACCACAGCGGTGGCACCTTCAGGGGCCCTTCAGCGGTGGTGTCTCCCCCAGGATACCTCTTTGGGGCGCCACTGCCCAAAACCACACCTGCACAGGGGCTGCAGCGCCCATGGGGCCCTCCTGGGATGGCGGCGCTGCTAAGGGCCCCTGCTAGTGGCAGGGTGCCTTCCAGAGGCGACAGGGTCTCTGCCAGGGGCGACGGCGTCTCCCCAGGGGCTCCTTCCATGAGCGGCATCGCCGCAAAACTTCGTAGTTTTGCAGTACATTTTGCATTCGTCCAGTAATCCTCATTTAACTGTGATTGGTGGAGCAAGATATAACGTCATCAAATTACAGCCAATAGGAGAACAGAGCAATCAGTCAGCACAACACCCCAACTTATGCTTTGCTATGGATATTTATTCTCGTTTCACTATTTAAATTCTGGGAGATATGACGTTAAATAAATACACCGTCCATCGCATCTTCGGTATTATCGCAACCTGAACAATGAAAAGGAGAACAAATATCCAACAGCAAAACATAAGTTGGGGTGTTGTGCTAATTGATTGCTCTGTTTTCCTCTTGGCTGTAATTTGATGATGTTACCTCTTGTTCCACCAATCACAGTTAAGTAAGAGATTACTGGAAGAATGCAATGTCTATGACACCACTATCCATTGTTTTGGGGCGCCGCCTCCCCTAGGAGGACCTATTGTGAGCCACAGGTCTTGGCAGAGTCCCTGGGAGCAGTTGCGACCCATAAAGAGGCCTGAGGGAAGCCACCGCCTCTGGAAGGGCTCCTGAAGACGCCACACCGCTTGCAGGGCCTCCTGGAGGGCCTCTGGGAGGACCACGGTCCCTAGGAACGTACCTAGAGGCGCCCTCGTCCCTGGAAAAACCCCTGGGGTCACCGCTGTCATTGTGAGGGCCCCTTGGGTCGCCATCATCCCTAGCAGGGCCCATGGGGGCGCCGCCGTGTCTGTGAGGGTCCCTAGGAGCACTTTTGTCCCTGAGAGGCCCATGGAAACTCGGCTGTTTCTGGAGGAGCCCCTGAGAATGCCGCCTTCCCTGAGAAAGCCCCTAGGATTGCCGTTGTCATTAAGAGCGCCCCTGGTAGATCCAGTGCCCCTGACAGGTCCCCTGGGTGCACCGCCGACCCTGAGAGGGCCCTGGGGGCGCCTCCGTGCTTGGCATGGCCAAGTCACCCTCACAGGGATAACGTCGATCCCAGGGACCCTTACAGGACGGAAGCGCCTTCAGGGGTGTTTCTAGGGACGGCGATGTCCACAGGGGCTCTACCACAGCGGTGGCACCTTCATGGGCCCTTCAGAGGTGGTGTCTCCCCCCAGGGTCCCTCTGTAAGGCACCACTGCCCCCAAGGACCCTGCCAGGGGCTGTGGCGCCCCCAGGGGCCCTCCTAGGGCCCGCGGCACTGCTATGGGCCCTCCTAGTCGCAGTGGGTGCCTTTCCAGGTGTGGCAGGGTCTCTGCCAGGGGCGACGGCGCCCCCAGGGGCCCTTCCACATGCGGCATCGCTCCCAAAAATTCATAGTTTTGTCATACATTTTGCTTTCGTCCAGTAATCCCTTACTTAACTGTGATTGGTGGAATAAGAGGTAACGTCATCAAATTAAAGCCAATAGGAGAACAGAGCAATCAGTCAGCTCAACACCCAAACTTATGCTTTGCTGTTGGATATTTATTCTCGTTTCACTATTTAAATTCTGGGAGATATGACGTTAAATAAATACACCGCCCATCGCATTTTCGGTATTATCGCAACCTGAACAATGAAAAGGAGAACAAATATCCAGCAGCAAAACATAAGTTGGGGTGTTGTGCTAATTGATTACTCTGTTTTCCTCTTGGCTGTTATTTGATGACGTTACCTCTTGTTCCACCAATCACAGTTAAGTAAGAGATTACTGGAAAAGGCTCTGTATATATGTTTTACCACTATTGTTTTGGGGCGCCACTTTTCCCTATGAGGACCTATTGTGAGCCACAGGCGCTGGGGTCCCTGGGAACGTGGCGCCCCATAAGAAACTGGGGGAGCCACCGCCTCTGGAAGGGCCCTGAAGGCGCACGCCGCTGACAGGGCCTCTGGGAGGACCTTTGGGAGCACCACGGTCCCTGGGAACGTACCTGGAGGTGCCCCCGTCCCTGGAAAAACTCCTGGGGTCACCGCTGTCCCTGTGAGGGCTCCTTGGGTCGCCAGTGCCCCTAGCAGGGCCCATGGGGGCGCCGCCGTGTCTGTGAGGGTCCCTAGGAACGTTGCCGTCCCTGAGAGGCCCATGGAAACTCGACAGTTTTTGGAGTAGCCCCTGACAACGCCGCCTTCCCTAAGAAAGCCCTAGGATTGTCGTTATCCCTACGAGCGTCCCTTGTGTATCCAACGCCCCTGGTGGATCAAGCGCCCCTGACAGGTCCCCTGGGGGCACCGCCGACCCTGAGAGGGCCCTGGAAGAGCCTCCATGCCTGGCATGGCCAAGTGATCCTCACAGGGATAACGTAGATTCCAGGGTCCCTTACAGGGACGGAAGCGCTTTCAGGGGTGTTCCCAGGGATGGCGACGTCCCCAGGGGCTCTACCACAGCGGTGGCAACTTCAGGGGCCCTTCAGAGGTGGTGTCTCCCCCAGGGTACCTCTTTTGGGCGCCACTGCCCTCAATTTCCCTGCCAGGAAATGCGGCGCCCCTATGGGCCCTCCTAGGGCCGCGGCACTGCTATGGGCCCTCCTAGTCGCAGTGGGTGCCTTTCCAGGGGCGGCAGGGTCTATGCCAGGGGCGACGGCGCCCCCAGGGGCCCTTCCAGATGCGACATCGCCCCAAAAATTTCATAGTTTTGTCGTACATTTTGCATTCGTCCAGTAATCCCTTACTTAACTGTGATTGGTGGAGCAAGATGTTACGTCATCAAATTACAGCCAATAGGAGAACAGAGCAATCAGTCAGCACAACACCCCAACTTATGCTTTGCTGTTGGATTCCCGTTTCACTGTTTAAATTCTGGGAGATATGACGTTAAATAAATACACCGCCCATCGCATTTTCAGTATTATCACAACCTGAACAATGAAAAGGAGAACAAATATCCAACAGCAAACCATAAGTTGGGGTGTTGTGCTAATTGACTGCTCTGTTTTCCTATTGGCTGTAATTTGATGATGTTACCTCTTAGTCCACCAATCACAGTTAAGTGAGAGATTACTGGAAGAATGCAATATATATGAGACCACTATCCATTGTTTTGGGGCACCGCCTCCCCTAGGAGGACCTATTGTGAGCCACAGGCCTTGGCAGGGTCCCTGGGAACATTGGCGCCCCATAAAGAGGACTGGGGGGAGCCACCGCCACTGGAAGGGCCCCTGAAGGCGCCACGCCGCTGACAGGGCCTCTGGGAGGACCTTTGGCAGCACCACGGTCCCTGGGAACGTACCTGGAGGCGCCCCCGTCCCTGGAACAACCCCTGGGGTCACCGCTGTCCCTGTGAGGGCCCCTCGGGTCGCCAGCATCCCTAGCAGGGCCCATGGGGGCGCCGCCGTGTCTGTGAGGGTCCCTAGGAATGTTGCCGTCCCTCAGAGGTTCATGGAAACTCGACAGTTTCTGGAGGAACCCCTGAGAACGCCGCCTTCCCTAAGAATGCCCCTAGGATTGTCGTTGTCCCTAAGAGTGTCCCTGGTGGATTCAGCGCCCCTGATTGATCAAACGCCCCTGACAGGTCCCCTGGGGGCGCCGTCGACCCTGAGAGGGCCCTGGGGGCGCCTCCGTTGCCTGGGATGGCCAAGTGATCCTCACAGGGATAACGTCGATTCCAGGGTACCTTACAGGGACGGAAGCGCCTTCAGGGGTGTTCCCAGGGATGGGGACGTCCCCAGGGGCCCTACCACAGTGGTGGCAACTTCAGGGGCCCTTCAAAGGTGGTGTCTCCCCCAGGGTACCTCTTTTGGGCGCCACTGCCCTCAATTTCCCTGCCAGGAAATGCGGCGCCCCTATGGGCCCTCCTAGGGCCGCGGCGCTGCTATGGGCCCTCCTAGTCGCAGTGGGTGCCTTTTCAGGGGCGGCAGGGTCTATGCCAGGGGCGACGGTGCCCCCAGGGGCCCTTCCAGATGCGACATCGCCCCAAAAATTTCATAGTTTTGTCGTACATTTTGCATTCGTCCAGTAATCCCTTACTTAACTGTGATTGGTGGAACAAGATGTAACGTCATCAAATTACAGCCAATAGGAGAACAGAGCAGTCAGTCAGCACAACACCCCAACTTATGCTTTGCTGTTGGATATTTATTCTCGTTTCACTATTTAAATTCTGGGAGATATGACGTTAAATAAATACACCGCACATCGCATTTTCAGTATTATCGCAACCTGAACAATGAAAAGGAGAACAAATATCCAACAGCAAACCATAAGTTGGGGTGTTGTGCTAATTGACTGCTCTGTTTTCCTATTCGCTGTAATTTGATGACGTTACCTCTTAGTCCACCAATCACAGTTAAGTGAGAGATTACTGGAAGAATGCAATATGTATGACACCACAATCCATTGTTTTGGGGCGCCGCCTCCCCTAGGAGGACCTATTGTGAGCCACAGGCCTTGGCAGGGTCCCTGGGAACATTGGCGCCCCATAAAGAGGACTGGGGGGAGCCACCGCCTCTGGAAGGGCCCCTGAAGGCGCCACGCCGCTGACAGGGCCTCTGGGAGGACCTTTGGGAGCACCACGGTCGCTGGCAACGTACCTCGAGGCGCTCCCGTCCCTGGAACAACCCCTGGGGTCACCGCTGTCCCTGTGAGGGGCCCTCGGGTCGCCAGCACACATAGCTGGGCCCATGGGGGCGCCACCGTGTCTGTGAGGGTCCCTAGGAATGTTGCCGTCCCTCAGAGGTTCATGGAAACTCGACAGTTTCTGGAGGAGCCCCTGAGAACGCCGCCTTCCCTAAGAATGCCCCTAGGATTGTCGTTGTCCCTAAGAGTGTCCCTGGTGGATCCAGCGCCCCTGATGGATCAAACGCCCCTGACAGGTCCCCTTGGGGCACCGTCGACCCTGAGAGGTTCCTGGGGTCGCCTCCATGCCTGGGATGGCCAAGTGATCCTCACAGGGATAACGTCGATTGCAGGGTACCTTACAGGGACGGAAGCGCCTTCAGGGGTGTTCCCAGGGATGGCGACGTCCCCAGGGGCTCTACCACAGCGGTGGCAACTTCAGGGGCCCTTCAGAGGTGGTGTCTCCCCCAGGGTACTTCCTTGGGGCGCCACTGCCCACAATTAACCTGCCAGGGGCTGCAGCGCCCCTATGGGCCCTCCTAGGGCCGCGGCGGTACTATGGGCCCTCCTAGTCGCAGTGGGTGCCTTTTCAGGGGCGGCAGGGTCTCTGCCAGGGGCGACAGCGGCCCCAGGGGCCCTTTCACATGCGGCATCGCCCCAAAAACTTCATATTTTTGTAGTACATTTAGCATTCGTCCAGTAATCTCTTACTTAATTGTGATTGGTGGAGCAAGATGTAACGTCATCAAATTACAGCCAATAGGAGAACAGAGCAGTCAGTCAGCACAACACCCCAACTTATGCTTTGCTGTTGGATATTTATTCTCGTTTCACTATTTAAATTCTGGGAGATATGACGTTAAATAAATACACCGCCCATCGCATTTTCAGTATTATCACAACCTGAACAATGAAAAGGAGAACAAATATCCAACAGCAAACCATAAGTTGGGGTGTTGTGCTAATTGACTGCTCTGTTTTCCTATTGGCTGTAATTTGATGATGTTACCTCTTAGTCCACCAATCACAGTAGTTAAGTGAGAGATTACTGGAAGAATGCAATATGTATGAGACCACTATCCATTGTTTTGGGGCACCGCCTCCCCTAGGAGGACCTATTGTGAGCCACAGGCCTTGGCAGGGTCCCTGGGAACATTGGTGCCCCATAAAGAGGACTGGGGGGAGCCACCGCCTCTGGAAGGGCCCCTGAAGGCGCCACGCCGCTGACAGGGCCTCTAGGAGGACCTTTCGCAGCACCACGGTCCATGGGAACGTACCTGGAGGCGCCCCCGTCCCTGGAACAACCCCTGGGGTCACCGCTGTCCCTGTGAGGGCCCCTCGGGTCGCCAGCTTCCCTAGCAGGGCCCATGGGGGCGCCGCCGTGTCTGTGAGGGTCCCTAGGAATGTTGCCGTCCCTCAGAGGTTCATGGAAACTCGACAGTTTCTGGAGGAGCCCCTGAGAACGCCGCCTTCCCTAAGAATGCCCCTAGGATTGTTGTTGTCCCTAAGAGTGTCCCTGGTGGATCCAGCGCCCCTGATGGATCAAACGCCCCTGACAGGTCCCCTTGGGGCACCGTCGACCCTGAGAGGTTCCTGGGGTCGCCTCCATGCCTGGGATGGCCAAGTGATCCTCACAGGGATAACGTCGATTGCAGGGTACCTTACAGGGACGGAAGCGCCTTCAGGGGTGTTCCCAGGGATGGCGACGTCCCCA
>NW_024731007.1:0-7020 GCF_018991925.1 Homarus americanus
GTTAATATTGGTATATTTATATAACGCGGTGAGTGTAATGCCTGATATATTATTAATATATGTATTACAACAGTAGTCTCTTGTAATTAATATCGTGTTAATGTCATGTTAATTGGAATATATCACGGTTGTATGATTATCATTCTCGGTTGATATAATTTTAACGTTAAAAAAAGTGTATCATGTTAATATCACACCTGCTGTAAAGTATTGTCTAAAAAAAAAACATTAACTGGTAACTCTTGTTCTGTCGTGATGACGTATGAGTGTTGCCATATTGGTGTTTTTGTTTTTTATTTGATTTTTCTATTTTTTTTGGGGGGGGGGGTTGTTTGGTGATTTATTTGTTTATTTGTTTTTTGTTCTTGTTTTGTTTTTATTGATGATAATTTTATTGTTTTTTAATTGTTGTGGATTTTATTTGACGGCAGACAGACAGACAGACAGACAGACAAGAGTGAGAGAGTGAATGAATCAGAGAGTTAATAGTGAGTAAAAGAGAGAGAGAAAGAGAAAGATTAATGGTAGTTGAGAGGGAGAGCAATAGTAAGTGAGAGAGAGAGAGAGAGAGATTAATAGTGTGTGTGTGTGAGACAGGAGAGATTAATAGTGTGCGTGACAGAGGTGTGGTGTGTGTGTGTGAGAGAGAGACAGGGAGAGAGAGGAGACAGGAGAGATAAATAGTGTGCGTGACAGAGATTAATAGTGTGTGTGTGTGAGAGCAGGAGAGAAGTTAATAGTGTGCGTGACAGAGATTAGTGTGTGTGTGAGAGAGAGGGAGAGAGAGAGAGAGAGAGAGGGAGAGAGGGAGAGAGAGAGGGAGAGAGGGAGAGAGATTAATAGTGTGCGTGAGAGAGAGAGAGAGAGAGAGAGAGAGAGAGAGAGAGAGTAATATCGTGAGTGATAAAGTAAATGAGAGACATTGAAGGAGGGAGATAAGGAGGAAGATGAGGTACAGGAGGGAGGGAAGGAGGGAGAAGGATGGAGGGATGGATAGAGGGAAGGAAGAGGGAGATAGAGGGAAGGAGAGATGGAAGTAAGAGAGGGAAGGAAGGAAGAAGAGGAGGGACGGAAGGAAGGAAGAAGAGGAGGGAGGGAAGGAAGGAAGAAGAAGAGGAGGGAGGTGGGAGGGAAGGAAGGAGGGAGGGAGGGAAGCGTCTGTGATCACTTCCTCCTCATTAAACCCTTTCTGAGGCTGCTATACCCTCCCTCCCTCCCTCCCTCCCTCCCTCGCTGCCAGGCACATGATCAATGACCTGATAGGGAGGAGGAGGAGGAGGAGGGAGGGGGGAACATGTCGTACAGCAATGAGAAGATTCTACCTCCCCTCACTTCCCCTCACTTCCCCTCACCTTCCTTCACCTCCCCTCACCTCCCCTCACATCCCTCACCTCCCCTCACATCCCTCACCTCCCCTCACTTCCCCTCACCTCCCCTCACTTCCCTTCACCTTCCCTCACCTCCCCTCACCTCCCCTCACTTCCCCACCTCCCCTCCCTTCCCTCCCCACTTCCCCTCACCTTCCTTCACCTCCCTGCCTTCCCTCCACCTCCCCTCACCTCCGTCACATCCCTCCACCTCCCCTCACTTCCCCTCACCTCCCCTCCACCTCCCCTCACCCCCCCTCACTTCCCTTCACCTTCCCTCACCTCCCCTTCCCTCACATCCCCTCACCTCACCTCCCCTCCCCTCCCCTCATCTTCCCTCCCCTCCTCATTCCCCCTAACTTGTCAACCAAATAAAACTAGGTATGTATGTATGTATGTATGTATGTATGTATGTATGTATGTATGTATGTATGGATGTATGTATGTTAAGTGGTGATAGAGGTGACAGTAAATAGCGAAGGGGGGGGGATATAAATATTTGGACAGACAGATAGACAGACGGACAGACAGATTGATTTTATTATTATTATTTGTTTATCTTCCATTATCACTGTTATTCTTCTACTCTACTTCCCTTATCTATCTATCTACTTTATCCAACATTATCCTCCTGTCCTATGGGTCGCTGGTTCGATCCCTGGGCGCTCACAGTCCACCCAGCTGGAAATTGGTACGTAACTTTACCGATGAGGAAATGACGTCGATCAAGTGCAGTGCCCGGCCATGTTGCTTCCTTAGAGAGATTGAGAGAGTAGTTCCTGTGAGTATCATTGAGAGAGAGAGAGAGAGAGAGAGAGAAAATCAATAGAGATAGTATGATAAATGAGAGGGGGGGGGGGAAGAAAGGGGAGAAGGGAAGTGAGAGAATAGAGGGGTAACTCACACGTTTCAACTATTCTCTCTCTCTCTCTCTCTCTCTCTCTCTCTCTCTCTCTCTCTCTCTCGAGCAAAGGAGAGAAAGTGAGTGAACAAATTTTCTTCCATTCTACCTCCCTCCCTCCTTCCCTCCTCCTCTACCTCTACCCTCAGGCATTTTCTCAGCTAATTGTCATACACATCAAAGCAACACGATAAACACAGGAGACAAGACTATGTCGAGGGTGTATTAGCTAACAGGCTCTTCACCTGCCAAGTGGCCGGCTACCTGGCTGGCTGGCCGGCTACCTGGCTGGCTGGCCGGCTTACTGGCTGGCTGGCCGGCTACCTGGCTGGCTGGCCGGCTGGCTGGCTGGTTGGCTGACTGGCTGGATGGGTGGATGGCTGGTTGGTTGAAGAGTGGAATGAGGATAGTGAAGGTGGAAGATGGTTAGTGGAGTGGGGGGGGGGCGAGGTGGTGGGTGGGATGGGGGATGGAGAGGGAGGGGGGGAGTAAAGGTGGAGAGGAAGTGGGAAGGCATTGGAGACAGGTGGGGGGATGGTGGGGAAATGGGGGGATGGGGGGAGATGGAAGCAACTACACCTGCCTTTCAAGTTGAGTAAATTAACCCCAATTAAGTACAGTGTCCGACCTTATGTACCGGGTCATCTTATCCCACTGTATCCCACTGTATCCCACCTTATCCCACTGTATCCCACCTTATCCCACTGTATCCCACCTTATCCCACTGTATTTCAGATTATTTTTGTAATTTTTTTAATAATACAGGTATATCAATATTTAATGGAGATAATATAAGTATCAATGTTTTTATAATTAGTCACAGTTATTATGGTCACTACTTGTATCTCCCCACTAGTGTCCATGACTCCTTGTGGAGTAGTGTATATTGTCTTATCTGTCTATCCTTTTATAGACAGACAGACAGACAGACAGAGATAGATAGATAGATAGATAGATAGATAGATAGTGAAATGGACAGACAGACAGACAGACAGAGATAGATAGATAGATAGATAGATAGACAGATAGTGAAATGGACAGACAGACAGACAGACAGAGATAGATAGATAGATAGATAGTGAAATGGAGAGACAGACAGACAGATTGATTGAGTGATTGATTGATTGACAGACAGGCAGACATATTTACAGACATATTTACTAATATATTTAACAAATTTGTGGTCAACTTGTTGAATAAATTTCCCAAATCATAAATCAACTTGTAACTAATAACTGGTAGAAAAGTTTATTGATTTTAAACAAATATTATCTTTTACCAGAGGGACGAAAACAACACAAAAGTTACCACCATAACTTACCATATGTGCCGTCAGCCTTAACACCTTCTTGTAGTAATGCTTCCACCTTGTCCAGATGACCTCCTCTTACTGCCCACACCAGGGCCAGATCTGACCAACACCAACTATTACTGGTGGCTCTCACTATAACACACACACACACACACACATACACACACACATACACACACACATACATACATACATACACACATACATACATACATACATACATACATACATACACAACCACACACACACACACGTGTATATATTTGTAAATAGGAGATACCTGAATTAGCGATAAGTTCTGCTATTTCTGTTTTTTGGAATCACCTGGATGGCCATAAGGGATCATATATATCATATAAAAAGCATATAAATAATTAACTTCATACAAAAGCCTAACCTAACCTGACACAGCCAGACCTGACCCTAACACAACCTGACACAGCCTAACCTGACCTGACCTGACCTAACCTGGCTAACCTGACCCCTAACCTGACCTAACCTGACCTAACCTAACCTGGCCACAGCCTGACCTAACCACAAGCCTAGCAACACGGCCTGACCTGGCCTAACTGACCCTAACACAACCCTAACCTGGCCTAACCCTAACACAGGCCACAGCCACAGCCCTAACTAACACAGCCTAACACAATGACCTGACCTGACCTAACCTAACCTGACCTAACCTGACCTAACCTAACCTGACCTGACCTGACCTGACCTAACCTAACCTGACCTGACCTGACCTGACCTGACCTGACCTAACCTAACCTTGTGCAGTGTTGACTGAGGTGCCGCTCTCTAGGAGGAGGTTCACCACCTTCTCGTGGCTGTAATGTATTGCCCAGTACAGAGCCTCGCCTTCAAACAGAGAAAGATCAGTGGTAATATTTGATTAACACATAGATAGATTTTGTAGATTAAACATACATTAATTATTTCAAACATGAACACGCTTTCGGAGGACGCATTGAATATATACTTATTGTTACCACAATAAGACATACTAATTACGCATCAGTAATATTTCAATGTTATTCTGATCTCTTTAAATGTTAGCTTTTGCATAATGTAATATTACTGATAAGTAATTAGTCTTAGTTTGTCTTATTGTGGGTAAAACAATCTCACAACAGGGGCGAATCCAGGATTATCAAAAGGGGGTCCAAGAGGTTGTGGGTGGGGGACAATGGTGAGGACAGCATCCCAACCCAGCTGGGGCGGGGGGGGGGGACGCTGTAAGACCCCAGATAATTGTTTAAAAGTGACCAATATTATGGTCATTTTGAAGCCATGTTATATTCGGAGATAATCTGAGGTCAATAGTTATTACTTTTTACTATATAAAAACGCCTGAGTACAATACTGTATTAAAGAAAAACTATTATAATTTGGTGATGAAACGGGAGGTCGGGCAGTGATTATAGTAGTACCTGGTGTGTGCTAATAAAAACATACTTAGGTCTGTTAGGACGTGCTTGATAATACCCATCTTTGGGATGACATAACTCACTGCTACAATCTTTATCCCTCAATAGGTATTTGACCAAAATGTGGGCTAATAATACCCAATATTTAGGCCAAGTTCACCACAAATTGGTATACATTACTGACCCGTTATAAAGTGCTTCCCGCACAGTGTTCTGGGCTACAACATAACCATAGCTTTCTTCTTTCACTTATTAATTTGTTGCCTTCCTCTCTCCGAGTTGATATCTTGGGTATTTGATAAAGGGAAAGGCTGGAGTGCTTACTGCATTTATTTCCACAAGCCAGAATGTGTGGCATCGCTACAGCAGCCACCAAGCCACTAAAAGTTAATAACATTAGCCCACGTCCGTAAGATTTCACTTGTTTACAATCTCATGTGCTCTCAGGTTCGCGCGCTTACCCATAATGCCCCTTAATAGTGACGTCACAGTTTGATGATTATTGTAAATCCTCTGTTCAGTCAGTCAGTCAGTCTATCTAAGTCGGTCAGTTATTTAAGTCAGTAAATTTAAGTCGGTCAGTTATTTCAGGCAATAAATTTAAGTCAGTCAGTTATTTAATTCAGTCAGTTATTTAAGTCAGTCAGTAACTTAAATCAGCCAGATATTTAAGTCAGTCAGTCTATCGAAGTCGGTCAGTTCTTTAAGTCAGTCAGTTATTTAAGTCAGTTAATCTAAGCCAGTCAGGTATTTAAGTCAGTCAGTTATTTAAATAATTAATCTAAGCCAGTCAGTTATTTAAGTCAGTCAATCCAAGTCAGTCAGTTATTTAAGTCAGTCAGTTATTTAAGTCAGTCTATTTAAGTCAGTCAGTTATTTCAGTCAGTCAGATATTTAAGTCAGTCTATTTAAGTCAGTCAGCTATTTTAGTCAGTCAGTTATTTAAGTCAGTCACTCTAAGTCAGTCAGTTATGTAAGTCAGTCAGATATTTAAGCCAGTTAATCTTAGCCAGTCAGGTATTTAAGTCAGTCAATCCAAGTCAGTCAATTATTTAAGTCAATCAGTTATTTAAGTCAGTCTATTTAAGTCAATCAGTCTATTTAAGTCAGTCAGTCTATTTAAGTCAGTGAGTCCATTTAAGTCAGTCAGTTATTTAAGTCAGTCAGTTATTTAAGTCAGTCAGATATTTAAGTCAGTCAGTTACATAAGTCAATCAGTTATTTAAGTGAGTCAGTCTAAGTAAGTCAGTTATTTAAGTCAGTTAATTTTGACAGTCAGTTATTTAAGTCAGTTAATTTTGACAGTCAGTTATTTAAGTCAGTTAATTTTGACAGTCAGTTATTTAAGTCAGTCATTTATTTAAGTCAATCAGTTCTTTAATTCAGTCAGTTATTTAAGTGAGTCAGTTATTTAAGTTAGTCACTTATTTAAGTCGGTCAGTTATTTAAGTCAGTCAGTTATTTAAGTCAGTCAGTGAGTCAGTTTATTAAGTTAATAAATGTTATTAAATGATCTTGGTGTTTAAACGCTGCCGAGTGTTAAGATGGCCGGTGTTAACGATATACCACGAACTAGATGGTTAGTGTTAGACATGTACCACGACCATAATAACTAAGGGTGTTTTACTTCACGTCAAGAGCCTTACTAACTCATTCTAACCTAAAGTGACTTAATATATTTACCATTTGGTTAGTATGATTTGGTTTAGTTGTTGACTTATGAAATAAGTTATATTCGGTGGTTCCGACGTTCGTGGTATTTATTACCCAATCATAGATAATTATTAATTATCTAAATTATTAATTAGTAGACGACATAACCTTTTTTAAAAGTATTTTTAGACAATTACCTATTTACCAAACATTATGACAGTTTATTATACAATGTATATTGATGTTTTTAAATACTTAATGTCGGCTCAAGATGTCCGGGTTTATGTTAATAATTTACCCCATATATCACTTGAGTAACTTTACAAGTAATTTACTCATTGTCATATATGTATTTATTCA
>NW_024731008.1:0-7231 GCF_018991925.1 Homarus americanus
TACATGAGTGTAATGTGTACATAATTTCACAATATTCTTACCACAAGTTCTCTCAACACGTCACCTCACACCTCCGGCTTCTCTCCCTCCCCACCTCACGTTCTTCCCTCACACCTTCACATCCCTCCCTCCACATATCTCCTCCATCATCTCTACACCAACACCAAAATAAACTCACAAGATGTATAAGTAATTACTATACGTCCGGAGATGGACCCTTGAATAGTGTCCGCCAAGTGTTCATCTGAGAGAGAGAGAGAGAGAGGACTCTTGTTATCAGATTTCATTCGCCATGTGATTCTTGTTTAACACACACACACACACACACACACACACACACACACACACACACACACACACACACACACACACACACACACACACACACACACACACACACACACACACACACACACACACACACACACACACACACACACACACACACACACACACACACACACACACACACACACACACACACACACACACACACACACACACACACACACACACACACACACACACACACAAAGTTCAAAGGTCATACACGTTTTTGTCTTAGTATTCCACCTGATACCAACACCAGTCTCTCCTTTATGTTCAACAACCTGTAAGTCGAGATGGTATACAATGTTCACCAAGTTCAGACAATGGAGGCAGGCATACCTCAGTGGGAGCAACATTAGGGGGTGAATGTATACTGACACGACAAGATGGTCAACCTACACACAAAAGGTAAACAGTATTGCGTGTTGCATCAAGAGGAGGACAGGAGGGAGCGGGAAGAGGTCGACCAGCAGAATTAACATCACATCCTAACATCTACAATAAGGTTTAAATCGTGTGTCTGTGTCTGTCTCATTGTTGACTATCGTAGAACAGGTCAATTATATCGTTAAATAAAGAGCTGAGCCTTCCTAATAAACACAAGTAAGGAATGACAATAAACAGTGGATTCAAATGGGCAATATTTTTTTTTGTTTTACGATACTCACCAATGGACCTCGAGAGAATCACCTCACTCAAACATTGGCAATTATATATAACCTAAATTCTACGGGACTCCGACAGGTGAGTGAGGGTGATTACCTTGCTACAGCGACCAACATAATCTATAGTGATCCATCTTATTCCATTGACTGCTTTATTACAACGACTATTAATTATTTTTACTTCAAGGATCAACGACATTTTCTAAAGGATCGCTGTGAGGGACAAATAAATTCAGTAACATCGGTTGAATAAATATAACAGTGACGTTAGATTAGGTTAGGTTAAGATAGGTTAGGTTAGGTTAAGATAGGTTAGGTTAGGTTAGGTTAGGTTAGGTTAGGTTAGGTTAAGTTAGGTTAGGTTAGGTTAGGTTAGGTTAGGTTAGGTTAGGTTAGGTTAGGTTAAGATAGGTTAGGTTAGGTTAAGATAGGTTAGGTTAGGTTAGGTTAGGTTAAGATAGGTTAGGTTAGGTTAGGTTAGGTTAGGTTAGGTTTTAAGACAGCCGGTACAATGACCACCGTAAGACAATTGAGCTCCAGACGTAAGCTGCCTGAAACACGACACAGAAGCGTATATACATAACACAGAGGAGAGTCAAGTGTGTTTAATACCTCCCTCGTTAACTGTGGTGGTGGTGAGGTGGTGGGGTGGTGGTGAGGTGGTGGTGTGGTGGTGGTGGTGAGGTGGTGGTGGTGAGGTGGTGGTGTGGTGGTGGTGTGGTGGTGGTGTGGTGGTGGTGGTGGTGGTGTGGTGGTGGTGTGAGGTAGTGTCTGGGAGATGATCTAACGCTATCATCATGGCGGCTCTGGTACATAGTCTCACACAAGTTATAAAACATTGACCACAAGAGCTAGAACAGTAGTACAGTACATCAACACAACAGAAACAGGAGGTCACTGAAGATGTCTCATGGAACAGTAGTACAGTACATCAACACAACAGAAACAGGAGGTCACTGAAGATGTCTCATGGAACAGTAGTACAGTACATCAACACAACAGAAACAGGAGGTCACTGAAGATGTCTCATGTCACTCACTCAACATTGCCTGTGACTGATTGAGTGTGGTAATAACATCCTTGGTGACGCAACAGCTTAGGTCAAATTTGTCTGTGACCTTGACCTCTGACACGTAGTACAACAGACACTGAATTATCAAGAAACAGACACATGTATAAATTTTGCATTCTGGTTCCTCCAATGTTGAGGTAATTACCCGGCAGACGGACAAAACATTAACTACATAACCACCATTTCTGGGCTCATAACACAGGTGGTCTGGGCTAAGATTTATACCTGTACAATGTTTCAGGTAATTAATCCCTACAATATGGACTGACAGTGAATTAATTATGATTAGAAAGAGACAGAAGAGAAAAATAAGTGAGTGTGTGTTTGTTACTTCGTTGAGAACCTCTTTGTTTGGGCACCTGTACTGATCAGCCACAGGTAGGGGGAGGGAGGGAAAGGGGAGGGAAGAAGGAAAAGGGGGGGGAAGGAAGGAGGTAAGGAAGGAAAAGGCCCACGAAAACGACCTATCATCCACCCCATATAATGCTACACCCATTAACCAAGTAAACACTGACCACAAAAAGCATTATATTCAAGAAAAGAATAAATAGGTCCCTTACTAACACGAGTGATAGTAATAAAGTCATGTAAGCATTATTATAAAAACAGGATATAATACTTTAACACATATTAGTTGCATCAGTGAGCAATATTTACAGTTTATTCGTTCGGATCAATGTGAAAATTGCATAAAAACTCAAAACCATGTAAAAATAAAGTGTGTGTGTGTATGTGTGTGTGTTGTGGTTCATGGTATATTCTGTTAACTGAAAGGTCGTTCGGGGGGAAGCCAATCATGTTCAACGGGTTTTATTTTGGCTGAACAATACATTTGAATAACAATTGTTTCAACTCGCCGGGGATTCACTCGATGATGGAAATTCCTGTTAGATACAACTTTCACTGTTATACCTCAGGTCAGGTGGAGTGTGCGTGTGTGTGTGTGTGTGTGTGTGAGAGAGAGAGAGAGAGAGAGAGAGCTGAACGGGCAACAGAACTAAGCGATAAGGTTTCAGTAACTCGTGATAGGGTTTCAAAATCAACCAGTGGACACGACTTGTTTTTCCTCAACTAACAAAATCGCCAACAACAATTTCGCCTCCAAGTATTTGTGATATAAACGCTGCCACTCCACTTTAGCGCCAACAGAGTAAAAAAACTATTCCGAAAATACCCAGAAATTAGAGGTTCTCTCTCCGCTCTCTTAAACTGACACTAACGAAGAAATCCTGGACAGTATGAGTAAAATTTATTGCATCTTTCCTCTCTCTCCACACACACACACACACACACACACACTTACTACTACTTTGCTGTCACTCGGAATCGAGTATGACGATCATCCAGCAACGCTACAATGTTATGAGTTATTAGGGATGTCACATTCACTGGTAAGTTTTGAGGTGGCTAAAGAGGCCGATACGGAACCGGCAGCGTCGTTCACATTCGTTGCACATGTGAAGGGCTGCATCTAGCGTGCCTTTCCGGCGTTGGCGCTTGTCTGTCTCGGTTTGCAGTCGGGCTAACTCGAAAGTATTGACACCTTCTCGTAAGGTGCTCCTCCAAGCATTACAGTGTGGAGTAATCGACTCCCAGGTGAGGGGGTCGATTTGGCACTTTTTCAGGTTTGTCTTAAGGCTATCCTTATACCTTTTCAGTTGCCTGCTTTGGCAGTCTACTGTCGTCCATGCGGGTAATATCCAGGTATATCTACGCCCACGATATACATTCACGGACGCCTGAAATCACGCCCACGATATACATCCACGGACGCCTGAAATCACGCCCCCGTTATACATCCACAGACCATCTAGAGATACATCCCCGCCCCGAAAAATACACCCCAGCGAACAGTTTTTAGCATTCTCACCCAAAACACACAGATCACAGGTCACTCTACACCACTTAAGAAACTGAAACGACAATTCCTCCACACCCCCCGACGATAACGTAAACAAAGACTTGTTCACATCCAGCAGGTAATGTAAACACTGTACTGTATCTCACTCTTTGCTGTCAAGTGACAAATCTCTCACTGACTCTCGTATACAAATAATGATACTGAGATATAACGAAAATGGTTATATAGAGTCAAAATTAAAGCCAAATTCTTATTCTGCATTTCAGAGGATAACAAATTTTAAACAATTATGTACAGTACCTGTGTCGGACTCACACATATATTTAAAGTTAAGATTTAGGAGGTACAACGTAATAAAGAATGTGCACGTTAGACACAAACAAAATCAAACATGATCGAGAAAATTGTTATGTCCATCTCAAATTTATATTTATAATAGCAAAAATTATAATAAAAATTATTAATAATTTCAATAATATCTTGGTAGATAATGCTTCCAAACAGTTATATCTTTACAGACGTTAAATTTAGCATTATAGTGAGCTAAAGCTGGGTATTCTTAACATATATATGGAATTATTTGCGATATATCAATATTAATCGAACATTATGTTTGAGCCAATGGGCTGCAGGGAGGGTGGCCTGGCTTTACCGCCGCTAAAAAACCCGACGATTTCATGAACTGGGCAATTTGTATGAAGTAAACAATCATATCAAATTCACATAAGTAAAAATAAGTTTTACTACACATTTACAGCAAAACAATATAAATAATTAAAAAGAAGCATATTCTACAGGGTAAAGAAGATAGGTAACGCCAATTCAGATTTTTATTTATAAATAAACACATACAAAGATTCAGCAATGAATCCCTTTGGCCTTATTTAGAGCTTTTCTTTTCAAAACCCTTTTCTCATTATATTCTTTTTCAATACGAATTGCGACATCTAGAACGTGTCTCATTTGGTAGTTGCGACCAAAACAAGTTCGGGAGGGGGGTGTGCCAGGGAGGGGAGGGAGGTGCTGACGAGGAAGACAGAATTCATTATTATCCTCTTTGGCCTCCATGTCGAAGAACCGAAGTGCAGGATTTCTTCTCCGCCGCCTTTCGTCGCATTGCTCCTCCTCCTCTTCTTCATCCGAAGAGCTTGACGTACTGTGAGATGAGAGCTCATACCCTTCAGGAGACCCTGATGAGTCCTCGTCATTGTATGATTCATCATGAGCGATAAAACTATCGGAGTTCTCATCGCTCCCCGACTCGTCGGAGTTCTCATCGCTCCACGACTCGTCGGAGTTCTCATCGCTCCACGACTCGTCGGAGTTCTCATCGCTCCACGACTCGTCGGAGTTCTCATCGCTCCACGACTCGTCCTAGTCATTCCATTTTGCAGGAGAGCTTCCATCGTCACTTTCGCTGTCAGAAACAAGTCTACTGCGTTTTCTCAGCCCCAGCCGAGGGCAAGCCATTTCAATCAAACTTATTATTAAGTTAACGGTTACTGGTGCAGTAAATCTACTGTACAGTAGGTGTCAATTGTGTAGTAAGAGGTTATGTGGGTGAGGTGGTCAGTTTTGAATTTTCCTGTACAGTATGTGGGACAACTATACTGGTGTAGACGATGATAGTGTAGATTATAATAGTGCAGATGATGGTGTAGACATTGATGGTGTAGATGATGGTGTAGACGATGATAGTGTAGATTATGATAGTGCAGATGATGGTGTAGACATTGATAGTGTAGATGATGGTGTAGACGATGATAGTGTAGATGATGGTGTAGACGATGATAGTGTAGATGATGATAGTGTAGATGATGGTGTAGACGATGATAGTGTAGATGATGGTGTAGACGATGATAGTGAAGATTATGATAGTGTAGATGATGGTGTAGATGATGATAGTGTAGATGATGGTGTAGACGATGATAGTGTAGATGATGGTGTAGACGATGATAGTGTAGATGATGGTGTAGACGATGATAGTGTAGATGATGGTGTAGACGATGATAGTGTAGATGATGGTGTGAACTTGTTGGTGCAGATGATGGTGTAGACGATGATGGTGAAGATTATGATGGTGGTGGTGTGGTAGATGATGGTGTGTAGACGATGATGGTGAAGATTATGATGGTGTAGATGATGGTGTGAGCAGTGATATGTAGATGTGTGAATGGTGGTGTAGACGATGATGGTGTAGATGATGGTGCTGGGGTGGTGGATGATGGTAGACGATGATATCAGATGATGGTGTAGACGATGATGAAGATTAGTTATGATTGATAGTGTACATGATGAATTATGAAAGATGGAACACACACACACACACACACACACACACACACACACACACACCATAGATAAATTCAATAAAAAACGCTTGAAATTTCACTTTACTTATGTGAATAACATGAAATAACAGCATAGTAATTAATAATAATAATAAATAAAAATAATATTACTAATAATAAAGTATAATATAAATAACAATAAATCACAAGAATAAATTTGGATTGTTTTAGAATGATCAGTACCTTTAATATTACTTAATACAGCCACACCCCTGAGACACACCCAGAAAAAAAAAAAAAAAAAAGTTTAATATTGTGCACAGATGAACCACTACTAAAAATACCACCTCACCGTAAAACTAGACTACACCAACACCAAACTGTAAGAGTGTGTGTGAGTGTGTGTGTGTCCTGGTGTGGTCCACTCCCAAAATAGTGTGTCACGACCCCTGGTGAAGGTTTAACAGTCTGACAACACGAATTAAGAAATCTTCACACCGAAAATTGAAAACTTAGCCACCGAGTTTATTTTGATATTGAGGAAAAAGAAAGTTTGGTGAAGAGGGATATATTGTAGTAGTGAGCAGCGAGCGTTGACTGTTCGTCTCATACACTTACTGACACCAAACAACTTGTCACTTGTTGGGACACACACACACACACACACACACACACACCTTCTCTGGCTCCTAAACTCTCTCCTTTCTTAAAGTTGTATTCACTTCTTTGCACTCAGTAGCTAAGTGCTTGAATGATTGACCCTCACGCAGATGTAAGCATAAGTGTGAGGCCAGACACATTGCCTCACACTGCTGTGCTAACCCAGATGTGAATAAGTCAACCTCTAAGTACAGAACTACACAAACAATACTCAGGAAATACTCTAACAATCACTGCCATAAGGAACACGAGACAAACATGACCCGTAAGTATAAATATACAGGCGAATAAGAATAACACTATATATGCCTCTTTGGATATCTAAGGCGGGTGTATATATGCTGTAAAAAAA
>NW_024731009.1:0-16983 GCF_018991925.1 Homarus americanus
CTCCCAGGTGCACCCCTGACTCTCCCGGGACCTCCGGCCCTCCCAGGCACCTCTGACACTCCCAGGTACACCTCTCTCCCAGGTACACCTCCGTTGCTCCCAGGAACATCCTGGCCTCCCAGGTACACCTCTGTCTCCCAGTACACCTCAGACACTCCCAGGTACACCTCTCACACTCCCAGGTACATCTCTGACACTCACAGGTATAGCTCTGTCTTCCCAGGTACTCCTGACACTCCCTGGTACACCTGACACTGCCAGGTACACCTCCTTACTCCCAGGTACCTCAGACACTCCCAGGTACCCCTCTGACACTCCCAGGTACTCCTCTGACACTCCCTGGTACCTCTGCACTCCCAGATAATCCTCTGATACTCCCTGGTGCCTCTGACACTCCAGGCCCTCTTACCTCCTGGTTCTCCTCTGACACTCCCAGGTACACCTCAGACCTCCCAGGTACCCTCAGTCACTCCCAGGTGCACCTCCGACCTCCCAGGCACCTCAGACACTCCCAGGTGCACCTCTGACCTCCCAGGTGCACCTCTGACACTCCCAGGTACACTTCTGACACTCCCAGGCCTCCCTGACACTCCCAGGAACTGCTCTGACACTCCTAGGTCTCCTGCGACACTCAGGTACACCTCCGACCTCCAGTTCACCTCCGCTCCCAGGTACCCCTGACCTCCCAGGTACTCTCTGACACTCTCTGGTACACCTGACACTCCCAGGGACTCCTCTGACCTCCCAGGTACTCTCTGACACTCCAGGTACACCTCTGACCTCCCAGGCACATATCTGGCTCCCAGGTACACGCCTGACACTCAGGGAACCTCCGGCACTCCCAGGTACCTCTGACACTCCCAGGTTTTGACACTCCGATTACACTCCGTCACTTCCAGTACACCCCAACACTCCCAGGTACACCCCGTCCCAGGTACACTCTGACCTCCCAGGTACCTCTGACACTCCCAGGTGCACCTCTGACTGCTCCAGGTACACCTCTGGCCTCCCAGGTACTCCTCTGACCTCCCAGGTTCCTCTGACCTCCTGTCCCCACTCCAGGTTCTCTCCCAGGTACTCCTCAGACACACTCTGCACTCCCAGGTACACCTCCGATACTCAGGTACACTTCTTACCTCCCATGCCTCTAACTCCCAGGTACACCCCTGACACTCCCAGGTGCTCCTCCTAACACTCAGGTACTCCTCTGACACTCCAGGTACACCTCTGACATTCCCAGGTACACCTCTGACACTCCCAGTTACACCTCCGTCACTTCCAGTTACCTGACACTTCGGTACTCCCTGACCTCCCTGGTACCTCTGATACTCCCAGGTACACCTCTGACACTCCCAGGTACACCTCTGACACTCCTGGTTCACCTCTGACCTCCCAGGTACCTCTGACACTCCCAGGTACACCTCTGACACTCCCAGGTCACCTCTGACTCCCAGGTACACCTTGACCTCCCAGGTACACCTCTGACACTCCCAGGTATGCCTCTGACACTCCCTGGTACACCACTGACACTCCCAGGTGCAACCACCTCCCATGCATTCTCCTCAGACACACCCAGGTACCTCCGACACTCCCAGGCACCTCCGATACTCCCAGGTACACTTCTTACTCCCAGGTACACCTCTGACACTCCCCCATTTGCTCCCAGGTGCTCTCTAGCTCTCCCAGGTGCTCCTCTGACACTCCCAGGTACACCTCTGACATTCCCAGGTACCTCTGACACTCCCAGTTACCTCCGTCACTTCCAGTTACACCCCTACACTTCCAGGTACACCCTGACACTCCCAGGTACCTCTAATGCTCCCAGGCCTCTGACACTCCCAGGTACACCTCCGATACTCCCAGGTACACCTCTGACATTCCTAGGTACACCTCTGACCTCCCAGTTACACCTCCGTCACTTCCAGTTACACCCCTGACACTTCAGGTACACCCCACCTCCCAGGTACACGCCTGATGCTCCCAAATACCTCTGACACTCTCTGGTGCCTCTGACACTCCCAGGTACACATCTGACACTCTCAGGTACCTCTGACACTCCCCGTGCACCTCGGCTTACTTCAGGTACATCTCCAGTGCTCCCAGGTAAACCTCCGATACTCCCAGGTACACCTCTGACATTCCCAGGTACCTCTGCACTCTAGAGTGCTCCTCTGACACTCCAGGTACCTCTTACACTTCCTGGTTCTCCCCAGCCTCCCAGGTACACCTCAAACTCTCCCAGGTACCCATCAGACACTCCCAGGCACACCTCTGACACTCCCAGGTACACCTCTGAACCTCCCAGGTACCTCTTGACACTGCCAGGTACTCCTCTGACCTCCCAGGTGCTCCTCTGGCCTCCAGGTACGTCTGACATTCCCAGGTACCTCTGACTCTCCCAGTTACATCCGTCACTTCCAGTTACCACCCAGCACTCCCAGGTTGTGTTCTCCCAGGAACACCTCCGGCTTGGTGCCACACCTCGGCCTCCCAGGTGCCTCTGACCTCCCGTGCCTCCGCCTCCCAGGAACATCCCTGGCACTCCCAGGTACACCTCTGATCTCCGGTCCACCTCAGACACTCCCAGGTACACCTCTCACACTCCCAGGTACATCTCTGACACTCACAGGTATACCTCTGTCACTCCCAGGTACTCCTGACACACCCTGGTACCCACCTGACACTGCCAGGTACACCTCCTTGCCTCCCAGGTACACCTCAGACACTCCCAGGTACCCTCTGGCCTCCCAGGTGCTCCTCCCGGCCTCCTACACCTCCGTCCTCCCAGGTACCTCTGGCCTCCCAGGTACACCTCTGGCCTCCCAGGTACACCTCCGGCTTACTCCCAAGAACATCCCTGGCCTCCCAGGTGCCTCTGATACTCCCAGGTACACCTCAGACACTCCCAGGTACACCTCTCCCACCTCCCAGAGTACATCTCCCCAGCACTCACAGGTATAGCTCTGTCACTCCCAGAGTGCTCCTGACGGTCCCTGGCCACACACACCCACCAACACACTGCCAGATGCCACCTCCTTCCTCCCAAGGTGCACCTCCAGACACTCCCAGGTGCCCCTCTGGCACTCCCAGGTACTCCTCTGACACTCCCTGGTACACCTCTGACCTCCCAGATAATCCTCCCCATTGCTCCTGGTACACCTCCCAGCACTCCCAGATACACCTCTTTACTCCTGGTTTCTCCTCTGATGCCCAGGTACACTGGGCTGCTCCCAGGTACACTCAGTGCTCCCAGGTGCACCTCAAGCTTACTCCCAGGCACCTCCAGGCCTCCCAGGTGCCTCCCAGCACTCCCAGGTGCCTCTGACACTCCCAGGTACACTTTTGACACTCCCAGGTGCTCACCCAGCCTCCCAGGAACTGCTCTGGCCTCCTAGGTACTCCTGCGACCTCCGTGCACTCCAGGGCACCAGTTACACCTCCCAGCACTCCCAGGTACACCCCTGAGCACTCCCAGATTGCTCCTCTGACACTCTCTGGTACACCCCTGACACTCCCAGGGACTCCTCCAGCCTCCCAGGTACTCCTCTGACCTCCCATTACACCTCCCAACCTCCCATGTACATCTAAACTCAGTACCGCCTGACATCTCCATTTTACCTCCGCTTACTCCCAAGTACACCTCCTGGCCTCCCAGGCCACACGGCACTCCCAGCCCACCTCCGTCACCCAGTTACCTGGCCTCCCAAGTACAACACTCCCAAGTACACCTCTGGCTTCCCATTACACCTCTAACCTCCCAAGTACTCCTCTGACACTCCTTGGTTTCTCTAGCCTCCCAAGTACGCCTCCCAGGTACCTCTGTGCCTCCCAGGTACACCTGGCTTGCTCCAAGTACTCTCTGCCTCCAGGCCACTCCTCTGACACTCCCAGGTACACCTCTGACATTCCCCAGGTGCACCTCTGACACTCCCAGTTCCTCCGTCTTCCAGTTACTGGCCTTCCAGAGTGCACCCCTGACACTCCCAGGTACACCTCTAATGCTCCCAGGTGCACCCCTGACACTCCCAGGTACCTCCCGTGCTGGGTACCTCTGACATTCCCTAGAGTACACTCTGGCCTCCCAGTTACACTCCTGTCACTTGAGTACACACCTGACACTCCCAGGTACACGCCCACCAATGCTCCCAAGTACCTCACCAGCACTCTCTGGTACACCTCCCAGGCACTCCCAGGTACACATCTGACACTCCTCAGGTGCACCTCTGTGCTCCCAGTGCCGCCTCAAACACTTCCAGGTACATCTCCGACACTCCCAGGTAAACCTCCGATACTCCCAGGTACACCTCTGTGACATTCCCAGGTACCTCCCCAGCACTCCTAGGTACTCCTCTGGCCTCCCTGGTACACCTCCTGACACTCCCAGTACACCTCTTACACTTCCTGGTTCTCCCTGAGCACTCCCAGGTGCACCTCAAGCACTCCCAGGTGCATCAGACTCCAGGCACACCTCTGGCACTCCCAGGTTTTCCTCTGACCTCCAGGTACACCCTTGACACTGCCAGGTGCTCCTCAGCACTCCCAGTGCTCCTCTGACCTCCCAGGTACCGTCTGACATTCCCAGAGTGCCTCTGTGACACTCCCAGTTACCATCCGTCACTTGATTACACCTATAACACTCCCAGGTACACCCCCAGCTCTCCTGGTTACCTCCCTGGCCTCCCAGGTACACCTCTGTTGCTCCCAGGTACCTCACAGCACTCCCAGGCCACACCTCCGACACTCCCAAGGAACATCCCTGGCACTCCCAGGTACCTCTGATACTCCCAGGTACCCCCTCCAGACCTCCCAGGTACACCTCTCACACTCCCAGGTACATCTCTGGCCTCCACAGGTGTAGCTCTGTCCTCCCAGGTGCTCCTGACCAGTCCCTGGTACACACCTGACTTGCTGTCAGGTACCTCATGCACTCCCAGGTACACCTCAGACACTCCCAGGTGCCTCCTGACACTCCCAGGTACTCCTCTGACACTCCCTGAGGTTTTTACCTCTGGCACTCCCAGATAATCCTCTGATACTCCCTGGTACACCTCCCAAGCACTCCCAGGAATACCCTCTTACACCTGGTTTCTCCTCTGGCCTCCCAGGTACCTCACAACCTCCCAGGTACACCTCTGACCTCCCAGGTATACCTCTGACACTCCTGGTACACCACCCCCAACACTCCCAGGCCTGCCTCCCAGGTACTCCTCAGACACACACCCAGGTGCCTCCCAGGCTTGCTCCCAGGTACCTCCCGTGCTCAGGTGCACTTCTTACACTCCCAGGTGCACCTCCTGTTGCTCCCCCAGGTACACCCCTGACCTCCCAGGTGCTCTCTAACACTCCCAAGTGCTCTCTGACACTCCCCGTGCACCTCTGACATTCCCAGGTACACCTCTGACACTCCCAGTGCACCTCCGTCGCCCGGTTACACCCCTGACACTTCCATAACACACCTAACACTCCCAGGTGCACCTCTGATACTCCCAGTACCTCCCAACCTCCCAGGTACACCTCTGGCCTCCTGGTTTCACCTCCCCAACCTCCAAGTACACCTCCCAGCCTCCCAGGCCACCTCTGACCTCCCAGGTACCTCTGGCCTCCCAGGTACACCTCTGGCCTCCCAGGTACACCTCTGGCCTCCCAGGTATGCCTCTGACACTCCCTGGTGCACCACCCCAACCTCCCAGGTACAACACTTACACTCCCAGGTGCTCTCAGACACACCCAGGTACACCTCCGACACTCCCCAGGTGCACCGCCTCCGTGCTCCCAGGTGCCTTCTTACCTCCCAGTGCACCTCCCGGCACTCCCAGGCCACCCCTGACCTCCCAAGGTACTCCTCCTGCTGCTCCCAGTGCTCCTCTACAACCTCCCAGGTTACACCTCTGACATTCCAGGTACACCTCTGTGGCCTCCCAGTTACACCTCCCATCACTTCCAGTTACACCCCTGACACTTCCAGGTACACCCCCAACACTCAGGTACACCTCTAATACTCCCAGGTACACCTCCCCTGGCCTCCCAGTACACCTCCCGTGCTCCCAGGTACACCTCTGGCTTGCATTCCTAGGTACCTCTGACCTCCCAGTTACACCTCCGTCACTTCCCAGTTACACTAACCAGGAACACCCCAGCCTCCCAGGTACACGCCTGATGCTCCCAGGTACACCTCTGACACTCTCTGGTGCACACCTCCTGACACTCCCAGGTACACATCTGACACTCTCAGGTGCCTCTGACACTCCCAAGTACGCCTCCGACACTTCCAGGTACATCTCCGACACTCCCAGGTAAACCTCCCGATACTCCCAGAGTACACCTCTGAGCATTCCCAGGTACACCTCCCCAGCACTCCCTAGGTACTCACTCTGGCCTCCCTGGTACACCTCCCAACCTCCCAAGGCCACCTCTTTACACTTCCTGGTCTCCCCAACCTCCCAGGTACCTCAAGCTGCTCCCAGGTACACATCAGACACTCCCAGGCACACCTCATTGCTCCCAGGTACACCTCTGACCTCCCAGTACCCCGCCGGCACTGCCAGGTACTCCTCTGACACTCCCAGGTGCTCTCCTGGCACTCCCAGGTACACGTCCCCAGCATTCCCAGGTACACCTCTGACACTCCCAGTTGCCTCCGTCACTTCAGTTACACCACGCCTCCCAGGTACACCCCTGACTCTCCCAGGGAACACCTCCGGCCTCCCAGGTACCTCTGACACTCTGAGTACACCTCTCTGACCTCCCACCTCCGGCCTCCAGGAACATCCTAACACTCCCAGGTACCTCAAATACTCTCCCAGGTACACCTCAGACTTGCTCCCAGGTACACCTCTCACACTCCCAGGTACATCTCTGACACTCTGGGTATGCCTCATGTCACTCCCAGGTACTCCTGGCCTCCCTGGTACCACCTGGCCTGCCAGGTACACACCTCCTCCACCTCCCAGGTACACCTCAGACACTCCAGGTACCCCTCTGACACTCCCCAGGTGCTCTCTGACTGCTCCCCTGGTACACCTCCTGACACTCCCAGATAATCCTCTGATGCTCCCTGGGTGTTACCTCTGACACTCCCAGATACACCTCTTGCTCCTGGTTCTCCTCTGGCACTCCCAGGTACACCTTCGGAGCACTCAGGTACCTCAGTCCTCCCAGGTGCACCTCCGCTTCTCCAGGGCACCTCAAACACTCCCTGAGTACCTCCCCAGCTTTTCCAAATTGCACCTCAGCACTCCCAGGTACACTTCTGGCTCCCAGGTACTCCCCTGGCCTCCCAGGGCTTTGCTCTCCCAACACTCCCTAGGTACTCCTGCATGCTCCCAGAGTACACCTCCGGCACTCCCAGTGCACCTCCAGCACTCCCAGTACACCCCTGACACTCCCAGAGCCTCTCCTGACACTCTCTGGTACACCCTGAGCACTCCAGGAGACTCCTCCTGACACTCCCAGGTGCTCCTCTGACACTCCAGGTGCACCTCCTTGCTCCCAGGCACATCTGAAACTCCCAGGTGCATACAACGCTCTCAGGAACACCCTCGACACTCCCAGGTGCACCTCCTGAGCCTCCCAGGTGCACAGCCCCGGACTCCCAGTTACACCTCCGTCACTTCCAGTTACACCTGACACTCCCAGGTACACCCTGACACTCCCAGGTACCTCTGATACTCCCAGGTTACACCTCTGACCTCCCAGGTACTCGCTCTGGCCTCCTGATTCACCTCTGACACTCCAGGTACACCTCTCTGGCCTCCCAGGTACGCCTCTGACCTCCCAGGCCATGCCTCTGGCACTCCTGGTACCACCTGGCCACGCCCAGGTACAACCTTACACTCCCAGGTGCTCCTCAGACACACCAGGTACCTCCGACACTCCCAGGTACACCTGCGATACTCCCAGGTGCACTTCTTACACTCCCAGGTACACCTCCTGGCTCCCAGGTACACCCCCTGGCCTCCCAGGTGCTCCTCTAACACTCCCAGGTACTCTCTGGCCTCCCAGGTACCTCCTGACATTTCAGTGCCTCTGACACTCCCAGTTACACCTCCGTCACTTCAGTTCCACCCCTGACACTCCCAGGTACCTCTCCATGCTCCCAGGTACACCTCCTGACACTCCCAGGTACACCTCCCGATACTCCCAGGTACACCTCTGACATTCCTAGGTACACCCCTGGCTTGCTCCCAGGTACGCCTGATGCTCCCAGGTACCTGGCACTCTCTGGTACCTCCCAACCTCCCAGGTACATCCTGACATCTCAGGTACACCTCTGGCTTGCTCCAGGTACGCTCCCAGCACTTCCAGGTGCATCTCCCGACACTCCCAGGTAAACCTCGTGCTCCTGGGGAGTACACCTCTGACATTCCCAGGTACACACTCTTTACAACACTCCTAGGTGCTCCTCTGGCCTCCCTGGTACACCTCTGAGCACTCCCAGGTACACCTCTTACACTTCCTGGTTCTCCTGACTTGCTCCCGGGTTTTTGCCTCAAACCTCCCAGGTGCACATCAGACCTCCCAGGCAAGTTACACCCATGACTTGCCAGGTACACCCCTGACTCTCCAGGAACACCTCCGACACTCCCAGGTACCTCTGACCTCCCAGGTACCTCTGACACTCCAGGTACCTCCACACTCCCAGGAACATCCCTGACACTCCCAGGTACACCTCTGATACTCCCAGGTACACCTCAGACACTCCCAGGTACACCTCTCCACCTCCCAGGTACATCTCTGGCACTCACAGGTATCACCTCTGTCACTCCCAGGTACTCCTGACACTCCCTGGTACACCTGACACTGCCAGGTACACCTCACTTACACTCCCAGTACACCTCAGACACTCCCAGGTACCCCTCTGAGCACTCCCGGTACTCCTCGGCACTCCCTGGTACACCTCCTACACTCCCAGATAATCCTCTGATACTCCCTGGTACACCTCCTGACCTCCCAGATACACCTCTTACACCCTGGTTTCTCCTCTGACACTCCCAGGTACACCTCAGGCCTCCCAGGTACACCTCTCTGTCCTCCCAAGTACACCCCTGACACTCTCAGGGATTCCTCTGACCTCCCAGGTACTCCTCTGACCTCCCAGGTACCTCTGACTCCCAGGTACATCGGCACTCCCAGGCACCCCCTGACACTCTCAGGGACTTCTCCGACCTCCCAGGTACACCTCTAACACTCCAGGACACCTCTGACCTCCCTGGTACACCTCTGACACTCCCAGATACTCTCCTGATACTCCATGATACACCTCAGACACTCCCAGGTACACCTCAGACACTCCCGTGCACACTCTGACAATCCCAGTTACACTTCACATACTGCCAGGTATACTCCCTGCACTCCCAGGTACACCTTTGACACTCCCAGGTACTCTTCTGACACTCTCTGGTTCACCTGTGACACTCCCAGGTACACCTCTGACACTCCCAGGTACACCTCTGACATTCCCAGGTACACCTCTGACACTCACTGGTACACCACTGACACTCCCAGGTACAACACTTACACTCCCAGGTACTCCTCAGACACACCCAGGTACACCTCCGACACTCCCAGGTACACCTCCGATACTCCCAGGTACACTTCTTACACTCCCAGGTACACCTCTGACACTCCCAGGTACTCCTGTGACACTCCCAGGTACTCCTCTGACACTAACAGGTACACCTCTGACATTCCCAGTACACCTCTGACTCTCCCAGTTACTCCTCCGTCACTTCCAGTTACACCCCTGACACTTCCAGGTACACCCCTGACACTCCCAGGTACACCTCTGATACTCCTTAGTTACATTCCTGACACTCCCCAGGCAGTCTCCTGACACTCCCAGGTAGACCCCTGACACTCCCAGGTACACCTGTGATACTCCCAGGTACACCTCTGACACTCCCAGGTGCTCCTCTGACACTCCCTGGTTCACCTCTGACACTCCCAGGTACACATCTGACACTCTCAGGTACACCTCTGACACTCCCAGGCACGCCTCCGACACTTCCAGGTACATCTCCGACACTCCCAGGTAAACCTCCGATACTCCCAGGTACACCTCAGACACTCCCAGGTACACCTCTGACACTCTTAGGTACTCCTCTGACACTCCCAGGTACACCTCTTACACTTCCTGGTTCTCCCCTGACACTCCCAGGTACACCTCAGACACTCCCAGTTACACCTCAGACACTCCCAGGTACACCTTAGACACTCCCAGGTACTCCTCTCATACTCCCTGGAACACCTCAGACACTCAGGTACACCTCATACATTCCCAGGTACACCTCTGACACTCCCAAGTACACCTGACCTCCAGGGTTCGATCTGACCTCCCAGGTACTCCTCCTCCCAGGTACACCTCCCAGCCTCCAAGGTACATCTGACACTCCCAGGTACACCCCTGAGCTCTGAGGGAACCTCCGACACTCCCAGGTACACCTCTGACACTCCCAGGTACACTTTGACACTCCCAGGTACCCCTCTGACACTCCCAGGTACCCCTCTGATACTCCCAGGTATACCTCTGACAGTCCCAGGTACACCACTGACACTCCCAGGTACACCGCTGACACTGCCAGGAACACCGCTGACACTCCATGTACACCTCAGACACTTCCAGGTACACCTTAGACACTCCCAGGTACACCTTTGCTACTCCCTGGTACACCTCTGACACTCCCAGGTACACCTTAGACACTCCCAGGAACACCTCACACACTCCCAGGTACACCTCTCACACTCCCAGGTACTCCTCTGACACTCGCTGGTACTTCTCTCATACTCCCAGCTACACCTCAGACACTCCCAGGTACACCTCAGACACTCCCAGGTACACCTCAGACACTCCCAGGTACACATCTGACACTCCCAGGTACACCCCTGAAACTCTCAGGAACACCTCCGACATTCCCAGGTACACCTCTGACACTCCCAGGTACACCTCTGACACTCCCTGGTACACCTCTGACACTCCCAGATACTCCTCTCATACTCCCTGGTACACCTCAGACACTCCCTGGTACACCGCAGACACTCCCGGGTTTACCTCAGACATTCCTAGGTACACCTCTGACACTCCCAAGTACACCCCTGACTCTCCCAGGGTCTCGTCTGACACTCCCAGGTACTCCTCTGACACCCCCAGGTACACCTCTGACACTCCCAGGTACACATCTGACACTCCGAGGTACACCCCTGAAACTCTCAGGAACACCTCCGACACTCCCAGGTACACCTCTGACACTCCCAGGTACACCTCCAACACTCCCAGGTACACCCCTGACACTCCCAGGTACTCCTCTGACACTCTCTGGTACACCCCTGACACTCCCAGATACACTTCTCACACTCCCAGGTACACCTCGGACACTCCCAGGTACACCTCTGACACTCCCAAGTACACCTCTGACACTCCCAGGTACACCTCCAACACTCCCAGGTACACCTCCGACACTCCCAGGTACACTTCTTGCACTCTCAGGTACACCTCCGACACTGCCAGCAACACCTCTGACACTCCCAGGCACACCTCAGACACTCCCATGTACACCTCTGACACTCTCAGGTACACCTCAGACACTCCCAGGTACACCGCTGACACTCCCAGGTACACCTATGACACTCCCACGTACACCTCTGACACTCTCAAGTACACCTCCGACACTCCCAGGTACACCTCCGACACTCCTAGGTACACTTCTTACACTCCTAGGTACACCTCCGACACTCCCAGGTACACCGCTGACACTGCCAGGTACACCTCCTACACTGCCAGGTACACCTCTGTCCCCAGATGCATCTCTGACCTCCCAGGTGCTCCCCTGGCCTCCCAGGTACACCTCCAAACCTCCCAGGTACACCTCTGACACTTCTAAGGCCGCCTCAGACAATCCAGGTGCACCTCAGACGCCATTCACCACCTCTGACACTCCCAGGTACACCTCCCCAGCACTTCAGGTACACCTCCAGGCACTCCCAGGCACCTCACCAGCCTCCCAGGTACACCTCAGGCACTCCAGGTACACCTCAGACACTCCCAGGTGGCCTCGGGGCACTCCCAGGCCTCAGGCCTCCCATTAAACCTCAGGCACTCCCAGGTACTCTTCTGGCTTCTCCCAGGTACACCTCCAGACACTCCCCATGTACACCCCTGACACTCCCTAAATTTTACACCTAACCTCCCAGTACACCTCTGACACTCCAGAGTACACCCAGACACTCCCAGGTACCCCTCCCCAGGCACTCCCAGGTGCCTCTGACACTCCCTCTCAGCCTCCCCAGGTACATCTGACACTCCCAGGTACACCTCCCCAGCAATCCCAGGTACAACTCTGACACTCTCCAGGAACACCACTGTGCTCCCAGGTACACCTTTGACAATCCCAGGTACACCTCTGATGCTCCCAGGTATGCCTCTGGCCTCCCCGGTGCACCTCGACTTGCTCCCAGTTACACCCCTGACACTCCCAGGTACACCCCAACCCCACCCGTGCCTCCCAGGTACACCTCCCCAGCTTGCTCCCAGTACACCTCCCCAACCCTCCCATTACACCCCAGCCTCCCAAGTACTCCTCTGGCCTCCCGTGCTCCTCTGGCCTCTCTGTACACCTCCGCTTACTCCCATTTTTACACCAAACACTCCCATTTTACCTCTGGCCTCCCCGTGCTCTCTGGCACTCCTAGGCACACCTCAGACACTCCCAGGCCACGCCAGGCACTCCCAGGTACACCTCTGACACTCCAGGTACTCCTCCTGACACTCCCAGGTACACAGCTGGCCTCCCAGGTACACCTCTGACAATCCCAGGTGCACCTCTGACACTCTCCAAGGGCTGCCTCCTGACACTCCCAGGTACACACTCCTGACAGTCCCAGGTGCACCTGTGATGCTCCCCATGGGTATGCCTCTTCCCAGCACTCCCCAGGTGCACCTCCGGCCTCCCAGTTACACCCCTGACACTTCCAGGTACACCCCTGAGCACTCCCAGGTACCTCCCGACACTCCCAGGTACACCTCCTGACACTCCCCAGGCCACACCTCTGATCTCCCAGGTATCCACCTCTGGCCTCCCAGGTGCACCTCCGGCACTCCCAGTTATCACCCCAACCTCCCAGTTACACCCCAACACTCCCAGGTACACCTATGATGCTCCCAGGTACCTCCCAGCACTCCCAGGCACATCCGTCTCCCAGGTACACCTCCCACGCAGTCCCAGGTACCGTCTGACACTCCCAGGTGCTCTCCTGACACTCCCTGGTTCACCTCTCCCCACACTTGGGTGCACCTTACTCCTGCTACACCTTGAACACTCCCCAGGTGCATTCGACACTCCCAGGTACACCTCCGACACTCCAGGTACTCCTCTGACACTCCTGGTACACCTCCCAACACTCCCAGGTACACCTCCAAACACTCCCAGGTACCTCTGACACTTCTGCATTACCCACCTCAGACAATCCCAGGTACACCTCAGACACTCCCATTGCACCTCCCAACACTCCCAGGTACACCTCTGACACCCAGGTACACCTCAGGCTGCTCCAGGTACACCTCTGACACTCCCAGGTACACCCTCAGGCACTCCCAGGCACCTCAGGCCTCCCAGGTAAACCTCAGACACTCCCAGGTACACCTCCAGACACTCCCAGGTAAACCTCAGACACTCCCAGGTGCTCTTCAGCCTCCAGGTACACCCCTCAGACACTCCCATACCCTGACCTCCTAGGTACACCCTGACACTCCCAGGTGCACCTCTGTTGCTCCCAGGTACCCCAGACACTCCCCAGGTACCTCTGGCCTCCCAGGTACACATCTGGCCTCCCAGGTGCTCCTCCCCAGACACTCCCAGGTACACATCTGACACTCCCGTGCCTCTGACAATCCCAGGTACTGCTCGGCTCACTCTCAAGAGACACCACCCCAACCTCCCAAGTACACCTTTGACAATCCCAGGTACACCTCTGATACTCCCAGGTATACCTCTGGCCTCCCAGGCCACACACTCCGGCCTCCCAGTTACACCCCAGACTGCTCCCAGTTACCCCACAGCACACCCATTACACCCCTGACCTCCCATTACCTCAACCTCCCAGGTACACCTCTGACCTTGCTCCAGGTACACCATGGCCTCCCAGGTGCTCCTCTGGCCTCCCAGGTGCTCCTCTGACACTCTCTGGTACACCTCCGACACTCCCAGGTACCATGAACACTCCAGAGTGCCTCTGGCCTCCCAGGTGCTCTCCTGACCTCCCTGGTACACCTCAGACACTCCCAGGTACATGAACCTCCCAGGTACACCTCTGACACTCCCAGGTACTCCTCTGGCCTCCCAGGTATTTTGTTGGCACTCCCAGGTACCTCTGACAATCCCATTTTTACCTCCCCTGACACTCTCAAGAACACTTCACGACATTCCATTACCTGTGATACTCCCAGTATACCTCTGACACTCCCAGTACCTCCGGCTTACTCCCAGTACACCCCAACACTTCAGGTACCTGACACTCCCAGTACACCTCCGGCTTGCTCCCAGGTACACCTCTGGCCTCCCAGTACACCTCTGACTCCCAGGTATGCCTCAACCTCCCAGGTACACCTCCCGACACTCCCAGTTATACTGACACTCCATTTTACAACACTCCCAGGCACTACTGATACTCCCAGGTACACCTCTGACCTCCCCAGGTACATCGTGCTCCCAGGTACACCTCCTTAGTCCCAGGTACTCGTCTGACACTCCCATTACTCTCCTGACACTCCCTGGTTCACCTCTCACCTCCCAGGTGCACCTGCAACCTCCCCTGCTACACCTCAGACACTCCCAGGTACACATTCGGCCTCCCAGGTACACCTCCGGCTTGCTCCCAGGTACTCCTCGGCCTCCCTAGTACACCTCCGACACTCCCAGGTACACCTCCGGCCTCCCAGGTACACCTCCCAACACTTCCAGGTACACCTCAGACAATTGGTACACCTCCAGACACTCCAGGTGCACCTCCCAGCACACCAGGTACACCTCCTGACACTTCCCGGGTACACCTCAGACACTCCCAGTTAGTCCACTGACACTCCTGGTACACCTCTGATGCTCCCAGGTGCAGCTCTGTGCTCTGAGTGCACCTCAGACACTCCCAGGTACACCTCAGACACTCCCAGGTAAACCTCCAGACACTCCCCAGGTGCCTCAGGCCTCCCCAGGTAAACCTCAGACACTCCCAGGTACACCTTGAACGCTCCCAGGTACATCTCTGACCTCCCAGGTACTCCTCTGCCACTCCCAGGTACCAACTCAGCACTCCAGGTACCTCAGCCTCCCAGTGCCCAGGCACTCCCAGATACACCTCTGACATTTGAGTACTCTCGGCCTCCCAGGTACACCCCAACCTCCCATGTGCCCCCAACCTCCCAGGAACACCTCTGACATTCCCAGGTACACCCCAGACACTCCCAGGTACCTCCTGACACTCCCAGGTACCCGCCAACCTCCCAGGTACTCCTCTGACACTCCCAGGTGCCATCTGTGCTCCCAGGTACACCTCTGACAATCCCAGGTACACCTCTGACACTCCTCAGGGCCTGTGGCCTCCCAGGTACACCTTTGACAATCCCAGGTACACCTCTGAGCCTCCCAGGTATGCCTCTGACACTCGAGATGCACACCTCCAAGCACTCCCAGTTACACCCTGACACTCCCAGTTGCACCCTGACACCCAGGTACACCCCTGACCTCCCAGATGCACCCCAGTTACACCACCGAGACACCCAGTTGCTTGGCTTGCTCCAAAGTACACCTCTGACACTCCCAGGTACCTCCCCAGCCTCCCTGGGTATTCTCCCTGCACTCCTGGGACTCCTCCGACACTCCCAGGTACCTCTGGCCTCTAGGTACACCTCCGATATTCTCAGGTACCTTCGATATTCTGGTACACCTCTGATGCTCCAGGTCACCTTTGAACTCCAGGTGCTCACTGAAACTCCTGGTACACCTCTGACATTTCAGTTACACCTCGACACTCCCAGTTACCTGGCCTCCCAGGTACACCCTCCTGCTCCCAGGTACCTCTCCTTGCTCCCAGGTACCTCTGTGCTCCCAGGTGCACCTCGACCCTCCTAGGGCTGCCTCTGACTTGCTCCCAGGTGCCTCAGACACTCCCAGGTACTCGCTGACACTCCCAGGTACAACTCTGTGCACTCCAAGTACCTCTGATGCTCCAGGTGCACCTCCGACACTCCAGGTACACCCCCGACATTCCCAGGTGCCTTCTCACCTCCCCAGGTAAAATCTCCGACACTACCTTGCACCATGACACTCCCAGGTGCACCTCTGGCCTCCCGGTACCCTTCTTTCACTCCCAGGTACACCGCCTGGACACTCCCAGGTACACCTTTGACTCCAAGTTCACCTCCGATATTCCCAGGTACCTCCGATGCTCCCAGGTGCCTTTGAGACTCCCAGGTACTCCACTGACACTCCTGGTACACATCTGATATTCCCAGTTACCTCCGGCATACCAGTTTTAATCTCCCAGGTACCTCTGAGCACTCCCAGGTACACCTTTGATGCTCCCAGGTACCTCTGACACTCTGGTGCTCCTGACATTCTGGTCCTCCCAGCCTCCTGGGTACTTGTCAAACAAGACAGGTACCTCCGGCCTCCCAGGTGCCTTCTCCACACTCCTGGTACACTCCATGCTCCCAGGTACCTCTGACACTCTAAGTACTCCTCTGACATTCCTGGTCACCTCATTGCTCCAGGTACACGTCCAGCAATCCCAGATACACCTCTGGCTCTCCCAGGTACATCTCTGACCTCCCAGGTACACCTCTGACACTGCCAGGTACACCTCCTGACAATCCCAGGTACTCCTGTGACACTCCCAGAACACCTCCGACACTCCCAGGTGCCCCTCTGACACTCCCAGGTACACCTCGATATTCAGGTTCACCTCCGATATTCCCAGTGCACCTCTGATACTCCCAGG
>NW_024731010.1:0-11540 GCF_018991925.1 Homarus americanus
TGTTATACTCGATCAGGGGAATTTGTTATACTCGTCCAGGGGAATTTGTTATACTCGATCAGGGGAATTTGTTATACTCGATAAGGGGAATTTTTTATACTCGACCAGGGGCCTTTGTTATACTCGATCAGGGGACGTTGTTATACTCGATCAAGGGACTTTGTTATACCAGAACAGGGGACTTTATTATTCTCGATCAGGGGACTTTGTTATTCTGATTATGGGACTTTGTTATACACGATCATGTGACTTTGTTATACTCGATCAGGGGACTTTGTTATACTCGACCAGGGGACTTTGTTATACTCGATCAGGGGAGTTTGTTATACTAGAACAGGGACTTTGTTATACTCGATAATGGGAATTTGTTATACTCGACCAGGGGACATTGTTATACTCGACCAGGGGGCTTTTTTATACTCGATCAGGGGGCTTTGTTATACTCGATCAGAGGGCTTTCTTATACTCGATCAGGGGACTTTGTTATACTCAATTAGGGGACTTTGTTATACTCGATCAAGGGACTTTGTTATACGCGATCAGGTGACTTTGTTAAACTCGATCAGGGGACTTTGTTATACTCCACCAGGGGCCTTTGTTATACTCGATCAGGGGCCTTTGTTTTACTCGATAATGGGACTTTGTTATACTCGACCAGGGGACTTTGTTATACTCGACAACGGGGCTTTTTTCATACTCAATCTGGGGGCTTTGTTATACTCGATCAGAGGGCTTTGTTATACTCGATCAGGGGACTTTGTTATAATCGACCAGGGGAATTTGTTATACTCGACCAGGGGACTTAGTTATACTCGATCAGGGGCCTATGTTATACTCGATAATAGGACTTTGTTATACTCGACCAGGGGACTTTGTTATACTCGACCAGGGGGCTTTTTTAATACTCGATCAGGGGGCTTTGCTATACTCGATCAGAGGGCTTTGTTATATTCGATCAGGGGACTTTGTTATACTCGACCAGGGCCTTTGTTATGCTCGATAAGGAGCCTTTGTTATACTCGATCAGGGGACTTTGTTATACCGATCTGAGGAATTTGTTATACTCGATCAGTGCCTTTATTTATACTCGATCAGGGGACTTTGTTATACTTTCGACCAAGGACTTTGTTATACTCGATCAGGTGACTTTGTCATACTCGATCAGGGGACTTTGTTATACTCGATCAGGGGTGGTTGTTTTACGCGATCAGGGGACTTTGTTATACTCGATCAGGGGACTTTGTTATACTCGATCAGGGGCCTTTGTTATACTCGATCAGGGGATTTTGTTATTCTGATTATGGGACTTTGTTATACTCGATCATGGGACTTTGTTATACTCGATCAGTGGACTTTGTTATACTCGACCAGGGGACTTTGTTATACTCGATCAGGAAACTTTCTTATACAAGAACAGGGACTTTGTTATACTCGATAATGGGACTTTGTTATACTCGACCAGGGGACATCGTTATACTCGATCAGGGGGCTTTTTTTATACTCGATTAGGGGGCTTTGTTATACTCGATTAGAGGGCTTTGTTATACTCGATCAGGGGACTTTGTTATACTCGACCAGGGGAATTTGTTATACTCGACCAGGGGACTTAGTTATACTCGATCAGGGGCCTATGTTATACTCGATAATAGGACTTTATTATACTCGACCACGGGACTTTGTTATACTCGACGAGGAGGCTTTTTTATACTCGATCAGGGGGCTTTGCTATACTCGATCAGAGGGCTTTGTTATATTCGATCAAGGGACTTTGTTATACTCTACCAGGGGCCTTTGTTATGCTCGATAAGGAGCCTTTGTTATACTCGATCAGGGGACTTTTTTATACTCGATCTGGGGAATTTGTTATACTCGATCAGTGCCTTTGTTATACTCGATCAGGGGTCTTTGTTATGCTCGATCAGGGGACTTTGTTATACTCGATTAGGGGCCTTTGTTATACTCGATCAGGGGGCTTTGTTATACTCGATCAGAGGGCCTTATTATACTCCATCAGGGGACTTTGTTATACTCGACCAGGGGACTTTGTTATACCCGAACAGGGGTCTTTCTTATACTCGATCAGGGAACTTTGTTATACTCAATCAGGGGACTTTGTTTTACTCGATCAGGGGGCTTTATTATACTCGATAAGGGGACTTTGTTACACTCGATCAGGGGACTTTTTTATACTCGATCATGGGTTTTGCTATACTCGATCAGAGGGCTTTGTTATACTCAATCAGGGGACTAATTATTCTCACTAAATGTAATTTTTTATACTCGATCAGGGGACTTTCTTATACCCGTTCAGGTGACTTTGTTGAACTCGATCAGCGGACTTTGTTATACTCGATCAGGGGACTTTGTTATACGCAATCAGGGGACCTTGTTTTTTTTTGGACAGGGGCCTTTGTTATACTCGATTCGGGGCCTTTGCTATACTCGATCATGGGACTTTGTTATACTCGACCAGAGGGGTTTTTTATACTCGATGAGGGGGCTTTGTTATACTCGATTAGGGGACTTTGTAATGCTCGACCAGGGGACTTTGTTATACTCGACGAGGGGGCTTTGTTATACTCAATTAGAAACTTTGTTATACTCGAACAGGGAACTTTGTTATACTCGATCAGGGGACTTTGTCATACTCGATCAGGGGACTTTGTTATACTCGATCAGGGGTGGTTGTTTTACGCGATCAGGGGACTTTGTTATACTCGATCAGAGGACTTTGTTATACTCGATCAGGGGATTTTGTTATACTCGATCAGGGGACTTTGTTATACTCGACCAGGGGCCTTTGTTATACTCGATCAGGGGCCTTTGTTATACTCGATAAAGGGACTTTGTTATACTCGACCAGGGGACTTTGTTATACTCGACAAGGGGGCTTTTTTACACGCGATCAGGGGGCTTTCTTATACTCGATTAGAGGGCTTTGTTATACGCGACGAGGGGACTTTGTTATACTCGACGAGGGGGCTTTGTTATACTCAATTAGGGAACTTTGTTATACTTGATCAAGGGCCTTTTTATATTCGATAAGGGGACTTTGTTATACTCGACCAGGGGACTTTGTTATACTCGACAAGTGGGCTTTGTTATACTCAATTAGAAACTTTGTTATACTCGAACAGGGGTCTTTGTTATACTCGATCAAGGGACTTTGTCATACTCGATCAGGGGACTTTGTTATACTCGAACAGGGAACTTTGTTATACTCGATCAGGAATGTTTGTTATATTCGATCAGTGGACTTTGTTATACTCGATGAGGGGACTTTGTTATACTCGATCAGGGGACTTTGTTATACTCGACCAGGGGCCTTTGTTATACTCGATCAGGGGCCTTTGTTATACTCGATAATGGGACTTTGTTATACTCGACCAGGGGACATTGTTATACTCGACCAAGGGGCTTTTTTATACTCGATCAGGGGACTTTATTATACTCGACCAGGGGACTTTGTTATACTCAATCCGGGGGCTTTGTTATAGTTGATGAGGGGAATTTGTTATACTCGACCAGGGGACTTTGTTATAGTCGATCAGGGGACTTTGTTATAATCGAATAGGGGCCTTTGTTATACTCGATGAGGGGCCTATGTTATACTCGATAATGGGACTTTGTTATACTCGACCAAGGGACTTTGTTATACTCGACCAGGGGGCTTTTTATTATACTCAATCAGGGGACTTTGTTATACTCGATCAGAGGGCTTTGTTATATTCGATCAGGGGACTTTGTTATACTCGTCCATTGAACTTTGTTATACTCGATCAGGGGGCTTTGTAATACTCGACCAGGGAACTTTGTTATACTCGATCAGGGGAAGGTGTTATACTCGATCAGGGGGCTTTGTTATACTCAATCATTGGACTTCGTTATACTCGATCAGGGGCTTTGTTATACTCAATGAGGGATTTTGTTATATACTCAGATAAGGGACTTGTTATACTCTAGATCAGGTGACTTTGTTAAACTCGGTTAGGGACTTTATTTATGCTAAACCATGGGCCTTTGGTTTATACTCGATGAGGGGGCCTTTGTTTCCTCAAATAATGGGACTTTGTATATAAGCCAGGGACTTTGTTATGCTCAACCGGGGCTTTTTCATACTCAATCAGAGGGGCTTTGTTATACTCGATCAAGAACTTTGTTATATGCTCGATCAGAGGTGTTATACTCGACCAGGGGACTTTGTTATACTCGACCAGGGTTTTTTTTCAAACTCAATCAGAGGGCTTTGTTATACTCGATAAGAGGGCTTTGTTATACTCGATCAGGCGACTTTGTTATGCTCGACCAGGGGACTTTGTTATACTCGATGAGGGGGCTTTGTTATACTCGAATAGGGGAATTTGTTATACTCGACCAGGGGAATTTGTTATATTCGACCAGGGGCCTTTTATACTCGATCAGGGGACTTTGTTATACTCGATCAAGGGACTTTGTTATACTAGAACAGGGTACTTTGTTATACTCGATCAGGGGACTTTGTTATTCTGATTATGGGACTTTGTTATACTCGTTCATGGGACTTTGTTATACTCGACCAGGGGACTTTGTTATACTCGATCAGGGTACTTTGTTGTACTCGATTAGGGGGCCTTTGTTATACTCGATCAGGGACCTTTGTTACGCTCGATAATGGGACTTTGTTATACTCGACCAGAGGGCTTTTTTATACTCAATGAGGAAGCTTTGTTGTACTCGATCAGAGAGCTTTGTTATACTCGATCAAGGGACTTTGTTACACTCGACCAGGGGACTCTGTTATACTCGATCAGGGGGCTTTGTTATACTCGATCAGGGGAATTTGTTATACTCAATCAGGGGAATTTGTTATACTCGACCAGGGGACTTTGTTATAGTCGATCAGGGGCCTATGTTATACTCGATAATGGGAATTTGTTATACTCGACCAGGGGACTTTGTTATACACGATCAGGGGAATTTGTTATACTCGATCAGAGGACTTTGTTATATTCGATTAGGGGCCTTCTTCTTCTCGAGCAGAGGACTTTGTTATACTCGATCAGGGGACTTTGTTATACTCGATCAGGGGACTTTGTTATACTCGACCAGGGGCCTTTGTTATGCTCGATAAGGAGCCTTTGTTATATTCGATCATGGGACTTTGTTATACTCGACCAGGGGACATTGTTATACTCGACTAGGGAGCTTTTTTATACTCGATCAGGGTTTTTTTGTTAAACTCGATGAGGGGGCTTTGTTATACTCGATCAGGGGACTTTGTTATACTCGACCAGGGGACATTGTTATTCTCGATCAGGGGGCTTTGTTATACTCGATTCGGGACTTTATTATACTCGATCAGGGGAATTTGTTATACTCGATCTGGGGGCTTTGTTATACTCAATCAGGGGACTTTGTTATTCTCGACAAGGGGACATTGTTATACTCGATCAGGGGACTTTGTTATACTCGATCAGGGGGTTTTGTTATACTCAATCAGTGGACTTTGTTATACTCGACCAGGGGACTTTGTTATACTCGATCAGGGGACTTTGTTATTCTCGACCAGGGCCCATTGTTATACTCGATCAGGGGCCTTTGTTATACTCGATAATGGGACTTTGTTATACTCGACCAGGGGACTTTGTTATATTCGACAAGGGGGCTTTTTTCATACTCAATCAGGGGACTTTGTTATACTCGATCAGAGGGCTTTGTTATACTCGATCAGGGAACTTTGTTATACTCGATCTGTTGAATTTGTTATACTCGATCAGGGGAATTTTTTATTCTCTACCAGGGGCCTTTGTTATACTCGATCAGGGGACTTTATTATACTCGATTACGGGACTTTCTTATACTCGATCAAGGGACTTTGTTATACTAGAACAGGGGACTTTGTTATACTCGATCAGGGGACTTTGTTATTCTGATTATGGGACTTTGTTATACACGATCGTAGGACTTTGTTATACTCTTCCAGGGACTTTGTTATATACTCGACCAGGGGACTTTGTTATACTCGATCAGGGACTTTGTTATACTAGAACGGGGCTTTGTTATACTCGATCAGGGGACTTTGTTATACTCGACCAGGGGACTTTGTTATACTCGATCAGGGGGCTTTGTTATACTCGATCAGTGGAATTTGTTATACTCGATCAGGGGAATTTGTTATACTCGACCAGGGGAGTTTGTTATAGTCGATCAGGGAACTTTGTTATACTCGATTAGGGGCCTTTGTTATACTCGATCAGGGGCCTAAGTTATACTCGATAACTTGACTTTGTTATACTCGACCAGGGGACTTTGTTATACTCGACCAGGGGGCTTTTTTTTACTCGATCAGGGGACTTTGTTATACTCGACCAGGGGACTTTGTTATACTCAATCCGGGGGCTTTGTTATACTCGATGAGGGGAATTTGTTATACTCAATAAGGAGACTTTGTTAAACTCGATTAGGGGCCTATCTTATTCTCGATCAGGGGACTTTGTTATACTCGATCAGGGGACTTTGTTATACTCGATCAGGGGACTTTGTTATACTCGACCAGGGGCCTTTGTTATGCTCAATAAGGAGACTTTGTTATATTCGATCATGGGACTTTGTTATACTCGACCAGGGGACATTGTTATACTCGACCAGGGAGCTTTTTTATACTCGATCAGGGGGTTTTGTTATACTCGATCAGTTGGCTTTGTTATACTCGATCAGTGGAATTTGTTATACTCGATCAGGGGAATTTGTTATACTCGACCAAGGGACTTTGTTATACTCGACACAGGAGACTTTGTTATACTCGATTAGGGGCCTTTGTTTACTCGATCAGGGGCCTATGTTATACTCGATAATGGGACTTTGTTATTCTCGACCAGGGGACTTTGTTATACACGACCAGGGGGCTTTTTTATACTCGATGAGGGGGCTTTGCTATACTCGATCACAGGGCTTTGTTATATTCGATCAGGGAACTTTGTTATACTCGACCAGGGCACTTTGTTATACTCGATCAGGGGGCTTTGTAATACTCCATCAGGGAACTTTGTTATACTCGATCAGGGGAATTTGTTATACTCAATCAGAGGACTTTGTTATACTCGATTAGGGGCCTTTCTTATTCTCGATCAGGGGACTTTGTTATACTTGATCAGGGGACTTTGTTATACTCGATCAGGGGACTTTGTTATGCTCGACCAGGGGCCTTTGTTATGCTCGATAAGGAGCCTTTGTTATATTCGATCATGGGACTTTGTTATACTCGACCAGGGGACATTGTTATACTCAACCAGGGAGCTTTTTTCTGCTCGATCAGTGGGTTTTGTTAAACTCGATGAGGGTGCTTTGTTATACTCGATCAGGGGACTTTGTTATACTCGACTAGGGGACTTTGTTATACTCGACGAGGGGTTTTCTTATATTCAATCATGGGACTTTGTTATACTGGACAAGGGGACATTGTTATACTCGACCAGGGAGCTTTTTTATACTCGATCGGGGGGTTTTGTTAAACTCGATGAGGGAGCGTTGTTATACTCGATTAGGGGACTTTGTTATACTCGACCAGGGGACTTTGTTATACTCGATCAGGGACTTTGTTATACTCGACCAGGGGACTTTGTTATACTCGATCAGGGGAATTTGTAATACTCGATCAGGGGGTTTTGTTATATTCAATCAGTGGACTTTGTTATACTCGACCAGGGAACTTTGTTATACTCGATGAGGGGGCTTTGTTATACTCGATCAGGGAACTTTGTTATACTCGATCAGGGGAATTTGTTATACTCGATCAGAGGAATCTGTTATACTCGACCAGGGGCCTTTGTTATACTCGATCAGTGGACTTTGTTATACTCGATTACGGGACTTTGTTATACTCGATCAAGGGACTTTGTTATACCAGAACAGGGGGCTTTGTTATACTCGATCAGGGGACTTTGTTATTCTAATTATGGGACTTTGTTATACACGATCATCGGACTTTGTTATACTCGATCAAGGGACTTTGTTTTACTCGACCAGGGGACTTTGCTATACTCGATCAGGGGAGTTGTTATACTAGAACAGGGACTTTGTTATACTCGATAATGGGACTTTATTTATACTCGACCAGGACTTTGTTATACTCGATCAGGGGACTTTGTTATACTCGATCAGGGCTGTTTGTTTTAGTCGATCAGGGGACTTTTTTATACTCGATCAGGGGACTTTGTTATACTCGATCAGGGGGTTTTGTTATACTCGACCAGGGGCCTTTGTTATACTCGATAAAGGGTCTTTGTTATACTCGATCATAGGACTTTGTTTTACGCCATTCGGGTCCTTTGTTATTCTCGATCAGGGGACTTAGTTATAAGCGATCAGGGGACTTTGTTATACTCGATCAGGGGGCTTTGTTATACTCGATCAGAGACATTCTACTCAGTCAGGGTGCTTTATTTGTACTCGATTAGGGGCCTTTGTTATACTCGATCAGGACTGCTTTATTCGCTCGATAATGGGACTTTAGTATACTCGACCAAGAAGGGCTTTTTATAATCAATGAGGAAGCTTTTGTACCCTCGTGATCAGAAGCTTGTTATACTCGATCAAAGAGGTTATTACACTCGACCAGGGACTCACCAATATACTCGATCAGTGGACTTTGTTATACTCGATCAGGGGACTTTGTTATACTCGATCAGGGGACTTTGTTATACACGACCAGGGGCCTTTGTTATACTGGATCAGGGGCCTTTGTTATACTCAATTAGGGAACTTTGTTATACTTGATCAAGGGCCTTTTTATATTCGATAAGGGGACTTTGTTATACTCAACCAGGGGACTTTGTTATACTCGACGAGGGGGCTTTGATATACTCAATTAGAAACTTTGTTATACTCGAACAGGGGACTTTGTTATACTCGATCAAGGGACTTTGTCATACTCGATCAGGGGACTTTGTTATACTCGATCAGGGAACTTTGTTATACTCGATCAGGAATGTTTGTTATACTCGATCAGTGGACTTTGTTATACTCGATCAGGGGACTTTGTTATACTCGATCAGGGGACTTTGTTATACACGACCAGGGGCCTTTGTTATACTGGATCAGGGGCCTTTGTTATACTCGATAATGGGACTTTGTTATACTCGACCAGGGACATTGGTATACTTTCGACCAAGACTTTTACTCTGATCAGGACTGTTATACTCGACCAGGGACTTTGTTATACTCAATCCGGAGACTTTGTTTATCGATGAAATTTGTTATATACTCGACCAGGAGGACTTTGTTATAGTCGATCAGGACTGTTATACTCGATTAGGGGCCTTTGTTATACTACCGATGAGGGCCTCTGTTATACTCGATAATAGGACTTTATTTATAGTCGATCAGGGGACTTTTTATTATACTCGATTAGGGGCCTTTGTTATACTCTCGACCAGGACTTTATACTTTCGACCAGGAGGCTTTTATTGCTCTCAATCAGGACTTTGTTACTCGATGAGAGGAGCTGTTATACCCGATCAGGGGGCTTTGTAATACTCGACCAGGGAACTTTGTTATACTCGATCAGGGGAATGTGTTATACTCGATCAGAGGGCTTTGTTATACTCAATCATTGGACTTCGTTATACTCGATCAGGGGGCTTTGTTATACTCAATCAGGGGATTTTGTTATACTCGATCAGGGGACTTTGTTATACTCGTTCAGGGGACTTTGTTATACTCGATCAGGGTACTTTGTTGTACTCGATTAGGGGGCCTTTGTTATACTCGATCAGGGGCCTTTGTTACACTCGATAATGGGACTTTGTTATACTCGACCAGAGGGCTTTTTTATACACGATGAGGGGGCTTTGTTGTACTCGATCAGAGGGCTTTGTTGTACTCGATCAGGGGACTTTGTTATACTCGATCAGGGGACTTTGATATACTCAAGCAGGGGACTTTGTTATGCTCGATTACGGGACTTTGTTATACTCGATCAGGGGCCTTTGTTTTACTCGATAATGGGACTTTGTTATACTCGACCAGGGGACTTTGTTATACTCAACAAGGGGGCTTTTTTCATACTCAATCAGGGGGCTTTATTATACTCGATCAGGTGACTTTGTTAAACTCGATTAGGGGACTTTGTAATACTCGACCATGGGGCTTTGCTATACTCGATCAGGGGCCTTTGTTTTACTCGATAATGGGACTTTGTTATACTCGACCAGGGGACTTTGTTATACTCAACAAGGGGGCTTTTTTCATACTCAATTAGGGGGCTTTGTTATACTCGATCAGAGGGATTTGTGTATACTCGATCAGGGGACTTTGTTATGCTCGACCAGGGGACTTTGTTATACTCGATGAGGGAGCTTTGTTATACTCGATCAGGGAACTTTGTTATACTCGATCAGGGGAATTGTTATACTCGATGAGGGGCGTTTGTTTTACTCAATATTAGGACTTTGTTATACTCGACCAGGGGACTTTGTTATACTCGACCAGGGTTTTTTTCAAACTCAATCAGAGGGCTTTGTTATACTCTTTAAGAGGGCTTTGTTATACTCGATCAGGCGACTTTGTTATGCTCGACCAGGGGACTTTGTTATACTCGATGAGGGGGCTTTGTTATACTCGAATAGGGGAATTTGTTATACTCGACCAGGGGAATTTGTTATATTCGACCAGGGGCCTTTTATACTCGATCAGGGGACTTTGTTATACTCGATCAAGGGACTTAGTTATACTAGAACAGGGGACTTTGTTATACTCGATCAGGGGACTTTGTTATTCTGATTATGGGACTTTGTTATACTCGATCATGGGACTTTGTTATACTCGACCAGGGGACTTTGTTATACTCGATCAGGGTACTTTGTTGTACTCGATTAGGGGGCCTTTGTTATACTCGATCAGGGACCTTTGTTACGCTCGATAATGGGACTTTGTTATACTCGACCAGAGGGCTTTTTTATACTCAATGAGGAAGCTTTGTTGTACTCGATCAGAGAGCTTTGTTATACTCGATCAAGGGACTTTGTTACACTCGACCAGGGGACTCTGTTATACTCGATCAGGGGGCTTTGTTATACTCGATCAGGGGAATTTGTTATACTCAATCAGGGGAATTTGTTATACTCGACCAGGGGACTTTGTTATAGTCGATCAGGGGACTTTGTTATACTCGATTAGGGGCCTTTGTTATACTCGATCAGGGGCCTATGTTATACTCGATAATGGAAATTTTTTATACTCGACCAGGGGACTTTGTTATACTCGACCAGGGGGCTTTTTTATACTCGATCAGGGGGCTTTGCTATACTCGATCACAGGACTTTGTTATATTCGATTAGGCTACTTTGTTATACTCGACCAGGGGACTTTGTTATACTCGATCAGGGGGCTTTGTAATACTCGATCAGGGAACTTTGTTATACTCGATCAGAGGACTTTGTTATATTCGATTAGGGGCCTTCTTCTTCTCGAGCAGAGGACTTTGTTATACTCGATCAGGGGACTTTGTTATACTCGATCAGGGGACTTTGTTATACTCGATCAGGGGACTTTGTTATACTCGA
>NW_024731011.1:0-20266 GCF_018991925.1 Homarus americanus
CAGGGGTGTCAATGGAATGCCTGGGGTGTCAGAGATGTGCCTGGGGTGTCAGAGGTGCCTGGGGTGTCAGGTGTACCTGTTGTTGTCAGAGGTGTGCCTGGGGTGTCTGAGGATGCTTGCGGATGTAAAGGTGTGCCTGGGTGTCAGGTGTGCCTGGGGAGTGTCGGAGGTGTGCCTGGGGTGTGGGGGTGTGCTGGGAGTGTTGGGGTGTGCCTGGGGTGTCACGGTGTGCCTGGGGTGTCTGGGGTGTACCTGGAGGTGTCAGAGGTGTGCCTGGGGTGTCAGCGGTGTGCCTGGGGAGTGTTGGGCGTGTATCAGGGAGTGACAGAGGAGTACCTAGGAGTGTCAGGGTGTGCCTGGGGTGTCAGAGATGTGCCAGGGGTGTCAGAGAGGAATGCCTGGCAGTGTCAGAGGTGTGCATGGTGTCAGGGTGTGCCTGGAAGTGTCAGAGGTGCACTTGGGAGCGTCAAGGTGCACCTTGGGTGTGAGGTGTGCCTGGGGAGTGTCTGGGGTGTGCCTGGCAGTGTCTGAGGTGTGCCTGGCAGTGTCAGCGGTGTGCCTGGGAGTGTCAGCGGTGTGCCTGGGGAGTGTTAGACGTGTATCAGGGGGTGGCAGAGGTACTAGGGGTGTCAGAGGTGTGCCTGGGGTGTCAGAGATGTACCAGGGGTGTCAGAGAATGCATGAGCAGTGTCAGAGGTGTGCAGGGGTGTCAGGGTGTACCTGGCACTGTCAGCGGTGTTCTGGGAGTGTCACCGGTGCCTGGGAGTGTTAGAGGTGTATCGGGGAGTGACAGAGGAGTGCACTGGGGTGTCACAGGTGTGCCTGGAGTGTCAGAGTGTGCAGGGTGTCTGAGGTGTGCCTGGAGTGTCAGGGGAGAACCAGGGATTGAAGGGGTAAACCTGGAGTGTCAGAGGTGTTCCAGGGAGTGTCTGAGGTGTGCCTGGGGTGTCAGAGATGTACCAGGGGAGTGTCAGAGGAATGCCTAGGAGTGTCAGAGGTGTGCCTGGGAGTGTCAGAGGTGTGCCTAGGAGTATCGGAGGTTTACCTGGGGTGACGGAGTTGTGCCTGGGAGTGTCGGAGGTGTGCCTGGGGTGTGAGAGTGTGCCTGGGAGTGTCAGGTGTGGGGTGTCTGGGGTGTACAGGTGTCAGAACCAGGGATTGAAGAGGTAAACTGGGGTGTGAGAGTGTTCCAGGGAGTGTCTGGGGTGTGCCTGGGATCAGAGATGTACCAGGGAGGTTCAGAGGAATGTAGGAGTGTCAGACGTGTACCTGGGGTGTCAGAGGTGTACCTGGGAGTATCGGAGGTTTGCCTGGGGTGTCAGGTGTACCTGGGGAGTGTCGGAAGTGTGCCTGGGGAGTGTGAGAAGTGTGGCTGGGGATGTCGGAGTGTGCCTGGGAGTGTCAGAGGTGTGCTTGGGGAGTGTCAGAGGTGTGCCTGGGGTGTCAGCGGTGTGCCTGGGTGTGTCTGAGGTGTGCCTGGGGTGACAGGGGTGTGCCTGGGGAGTGTCAAGGTGAACTGGGGTGTCAGAGGTGCACCTTGGAGTGTCTGGTGTGCCTGGGGTGTCTGAGTGTGGCTGGCAGTGTCTGGGGTGTGCCTGGGGAGTGTCAGAGGTGTGCCTGGGGTGTCAGGGGTGTGCCTGGGAGTGTCAGAGGTGCACTTTGGAATGTCAGAGATGTATCGGGTTGTACCAGGGAGTGTCAATGGAGTCAAGTGTCAGAGATGTGCATAGGTGTCAGAGTTAACCTTATGTTGGTGTCAGAGGTGTGCCTGTTGGTGTCTGAGGATGCTTACCAGAGATGTAAAGTGTGCCTGGAGTGTCTGGAGGTGTGCCTGGGGTGTGTCGGGAGGTGTGCCTGGGGTGTGCCAGAGGTGTGCTTGGGGTAGAGGTGTGCCTGGGGTGTCAGCGGTGTGCAGGGGAATGTCTGGGGTGTGCCTGGAAGTGTCAGAGGTGTGCTGGGGTGTCAGAGGTGCACTTGGGGGAGCGTCAAGGGAGCACTTGTGGGTGACTGAGAGGTGTGCCTGGGGTGTCTGAGGGTATCTGGCAGTGTCTGGGGTGTGCCTGGCAGTGTGCAGGTGTGCCTGGCAGTGTCCAGCGTGCACCTAGAGTGTTGGCAGTGTGCCACCAAGTGTTAGACGTGTATCAGGGGAGTGACAGAGGGAGTGCCTAGGAGTGTCAGGGAGTTGACGCAAGTGTCAGAGATGTACCAGAGTGTGGAGGAATGCCTAGCAGTGTCCAGAGGTGTGCTGGGTGTCAGGGTGTGCCTGTCATGCCAGTGTTCTGGGGTATGCCAGTGCCTCAGGAGTGTTAAGGTGTATCATGGGTGACAGAGGAGTGCCTAGGGTGTCAGAGGTGTGCCTGGGAGTGTCAGAGGTGTGCCTGGGAGTATCGGAGGTGTGCCTGGAGTGTCAGAGGTGTGCCTGGGGTGTCTGGGGTGCCTGGGGAGTGTTGGGGAGGGCAGGGATTGAAGAGGTAAGCCTGGGGAGTGTCAGAAGTGTTCCAGGAGTGTCTGGGGAGTGTGCCTGGGGAGTGTCAGAGATGTGCCAGGGAGTGTCAGAGAATACCTAGGAGTGTCAGAGGTGTACCTGGGAGTGTCAGAGGTGTGCCACAAGGGTATCAGAGGTTTACCTGGGGTGTCAGGTTGGCACAGGAGTGTCCCTAGGAGGTGTACCTGGGAGTGTGAGAAGTGTGCCTGGGAGTGTCGGAGGTGCACCTGGGGTATCGGAGGTGTGCCTGGGAGTGTCAGAGGTGTGCCAGGGGTGTCAGAAGTGTGTGCCTGGGGAGTGTCAGCAGTGTGCCTGGGTGTGTCTGGGGTGTGCCTGTAGGTGTCAGAGGTGTGCCTGGGGAGTGTCAGAGGTGCTTGGGGGTGTCAGAGGTGCCTTGGGTGTCTGGTGTGCCTGGGGAGTGTCTGGGGTGTGGCTGGCAGTGTCTGGGGTGTGCCTGGCAGTGTGCAAGGGGTTACTTGGCAGTGTCAGCAGTGTGCACACCAAGTGTCAGCGGTGTGCCTGGGAGTGTCAGAGATGTGCCAGGGGTGTCAGAGGAATACCTAGGATTGTCAGAGGTGTGCCTGGGAGTGTCGAGAGTGTGCTTGCAGAGTGTGAAGTGTGCCTGGGGTGTCTGGGGTGTACCTGGGGAGTGTCTGGGTGTGCCTGGGGTGTCTGTGAGGTGTACCTGGTGGGCGTCATGGGTGTACCTGGTGTCAGAGGTGTGCCTGGGAGTGTCAGGGTTGTGCCAGGGGTGTCAATGGAGTGCCTGGGGTGTCAGAGGTGTGCCTGTTAGTGTCCAGAGGTGTGCCTGTGAGTGTCTGAAAGAACCTGCCTGGGAATGTAAAAGTGTGCCTGGGGAGTGCCGGAGGTGTGCCTGGGGTTCAGGAAGTGTACCTGGGGTGTCAGAGTGTACTTGGGAGTGTTAGATGTGTGTGCCTGGGGTGTCCCAGCGGAGTGCCTGGGAGTGTCTGAGGTGTGCCGGGAAGTGTCAGGGGTGTGTCTGGGGAGTGTCAGAGGTGCACTTGGAGCCGATCAAGGTGCCTTGGGTGACTGAGGGTGTGCCTGGGGTGTGGGGGTGTGTGCCTGGCAGGTCTGGGGTGTGCCTGGCGGTGTCTGGGGTGTACCTGGCGGTGTCGGCGGTGTGCCTGGGAGTGTCGGCGGTGTGCCTGGGAGTGTGTATCAGGGGTGAGCCAGAGGAGGGTACCTGGGAGTGTCAGAGGTGTGCCTGGGGAGTGTCAGAGATGTACCAGGGGAGTGTCAGAGGAATACCTGGCAGTGTCCAGGGGTGTTATTGCATGGAGTGTCCGAGGTACCTGGCATCATGATGTTTCTGGGAGTGTCACTGGTGCAGCTGGGAGTGTTAAGAGGTGTATCAGGGGAGTGACAGAGGAGTACCTAGGAATTATCAGAGGTGTGCCTGGGGTGTCAGAGGTGTACCTGGGGTATCAGGTGTACGCAGGTGTCAGAGGTGTGCCTGGGGAATTGTCTGAGGTGTACCTGGGAGTGTCAGGGGAGAACCAGGGATTGAAAGGGGTAAGCCTGGGAGAGTCAGGGTGTTCCAGGGTGTCTGAGGTGTACCTGGGAGTGTCAGAGATGTGCAGGGGTGTCAGGGAGCCACCTAGGAGTGTCCAAGGTGTGCCTGGGGAGTGTCAGAGGTGTACCTAGGGTATCGGAGGTTTACCTGGGGAGTGTCGGAGTTGTGCCTGGGAGTGTCGGAGGGTGTGCCTGGGGTGTGAGAAGTGTGCCTGCAAATTGTGGAGGGGCTGTGCCTGGGGAGTGTCGGAGGTGTGCAGAGGGTGTCAGAGGTGTGGGGTGTCAGAGGTGTGCCTGGGGTGTCAGCGGTGTGCCTGGGTGTGTCTGGGGTGTGCCTGGGGTGTCAGGGGTGTGCCTGGGGTGTCAGGGGTGCACTTGGAGTGTCAGGGATGTGTCTGGGAGTGTCTGGGGTGTGCAGGGGGTGTCTGAGGGGTGTGGCTGGCAGTGTCTGGGGTGTACCTGGCAGTGTCTGGGGTGTGGCAGTGTCCAGGGGTGTACCTGGGAGTGTCAGCGGTGTGGCTGGGGAGTGTCAGGGGTTGGCAGGGGAGTGTCAGAGGGAATGCCTGGGATTCTCAGAGGTGTGCCTGGGAGTATCGGAGGTGTGCCTGGGGAGTGTCAGGGGTGTGCCTGGGAGTGTCAGAGGTGTTACCAAGTGTCAGGATTAAATCTGGGAGTGTTGGATGTGCCTGGGGTGTCAGAGGTGTGCCAGGGAATGTCAGTGGAGTACCTGGGAGTGTGGGGGTGTGCATGGGGTGTCAGAGGTGTACCTGGGGTGTCAGAGGTGTGCAGGGAGTGTCGGAGGTGTGCTTGCAGAGTGTGAAATGTGCCTGGGGAGTGTCTGGGGTGTGCAGGGGTGTCTGGAGATTGTGCCTGGGGTGTCTGGTGTGCCTGGTGGGTGTCATGGGTGTGCCAGAGGTGTCCGGAGGTGTGCCTGGGGTCGTCGGGATTTGTACCAGGGGTGTCAATGGGAGTGTAGAGTGTCAGAGAATGTGCTGCAAGTGTCAGAGGTATACTACCAAGTGTCAGAGAGTGTGCCTGTTGGTGTCAGAGAGAGTGTTGCAGGGGTGTCTGAGATGCCTGGGGAGATGTAAGAGTGTGCCTGCAGAGTGTGGGAGGTGTGCCTGGGGTGTCGGAGGTGTGCCTGGGGAGTGTCAGGAGGTGTGCCTGGGGTGTCAGAGGTGTGCTTGGGGTGTTAGATGTGTGTGCAGGTGTCAGCGGTGCCTGGGAGTGTGTGAGGTGTGCCTGGAACTGTCAGAGGTGTGTCTGGGAGTGTGTCAGGGGTGCACTTGGGAGCGTCAAATGTGCCTTGGGTGGCTGAGGTGTGCCTGGGGTGTCTGAGGTGTGCCTGGCAGTGTCTGGGGTGTGCCTGGCAGTGTCTGGGGTGTTCTGGCAGTGTCAGCGGTGTGCCTGGGAGTGTCAGCAGTGCCTGAGGTGTTGGAGCGTGTATCAGGGAGTTACAGAAGGAGTACCTGGGAGTGTCAGAGGTGTGCCTGGGAGTGTCAGAGATGTACCAGGGGAGTGTCAGAGAATACCTAGCAGTGTCAGTGTACATGGAGTGTCAGAGGTGTTCTGGCACTGTCAGCAGTGTTCTGGGAGTGTCACCGGTGCACCCTAGAGTGTTAGAAGTGTATCAGGGAGTGACAGAGGAGTACTGGGAGTGTCAGGGTGTACTGGGGAGTGTCAGAGGTGTGCCTGGGAGTATCGGAGGTGTGCCTGGGTGTCAGAGGTGTGCCTGGGAATGTCTGAGAGTGTACCTGGGAGTGTCAGGGGAGAACCAGGGATTAAGAAAGAGGTAAACCTGGGAGTGTCAGAGTGTTCCAGGGAGTGTCTGAGGTGTACCTGTCAGTGTCAGCAGGAGATGTGCCAGGGGTGTCCAGAGGAATGCCTATAGGAGTGTCTGAGGGCAGCACCTGGGGAGTGTCAGGGGTGTGCCTGGGAGTATCCGGAGGTTTACCTGCAAATTAATGGGGTTGAAACTGGGGTCAGGTGTGCAAGTTATTGAGAGTGTGCAAGAGTGTCAGGAGGTGTGCCTGGTGTCGAGGTGTGCCTGGTGTCAGGAGGTGTGGCAGGGTGTCAGGAGTGTGCCTCAGAGTGTCAGCGGTGTGCACCAGGTGTGTCTGGGGTGTGCCTGGGGTGTCAGGAGGTGTGCCTGGGGTGTCAGGGGTGCGCTTGGGAGTGTCAGAGATGTGTCTGGGGTGCCTGGGGGTGTGCCTGGAGATTAATCTTGAGGTGTGGCTGGCAGTGTCTGAGGTGTGCCTGTGTCTGAGGGTGTGCTTGTGTGTCGGCGGTGTGCCTGGAATTGTCAGCGGTGTGCCTGGGGAGTGTCAGAGATGTGCCAGGGGAGTGTGGAGAATGCACAGAGGATTCTCCAGAGGTGTGCCTGGGGAATTTATCGGAGGTGTGCCACCAAGTGTCAGAGGTGTGCACAGGGTGTCAGAGGTGTACCTGGGAGTGTCAGAGGTGTGCATGGGGTGTCAGGGGTGTGCTTGGGAGTGTCAGAGGAGGTGTGCCTGGGGTGTGGAGTGTGCAGGTGTGGGGAGTGTACCTGGGGTGTCTGGGGGTGTGCCTGGGGTGTCTGGGGTGTGCCTGGGGTGACTGGGGTGTACCTGGTGAGTGTCATGGGGTGTGCCTGGGGTGTCAGGGGTGTACCTGGGGGTGTCAGGGTTGTGCCAGGGAGTGTCAATGGAGTACCTGGGGAGTGTCAGGGGTGTGCATGCAGGGGTGTCAGGGTGTGCTTGGGGAGTGTCAGAGGTGTGCCTGGGTGTCAGGGTGTGCTTTGGTGTGGGGAGTGTGCCTGGGGAGTGTCTGGGGTGTGCCTGGTGTCTGGGGTGTGCCTGGGGTGACTGAGGTGTGCCTGGTGAGTGTCATAGGTGTGCCTAGGTGTCAGGGGTGTTGCTGGGGTGTCAGGGGTTGTGCCAGGGGTGTCAGTGGGTGCCTGGGGTGTCAGAGATGTGCCTGGGAGTGTCAGAGGTGTGCCTGTTGAGTGTCAGAGGTGTGCCTGTTGGTGTCTGAGATGCACCTGGGGAATGTAAAAGTGTGCCTGGAAGTGTCAGGAGGTGTGCCTGGGGAGTGTCCGGAGGTGTACCAGGTGCCAGAGGTGTGCCAGGGGTGTTGAGGTGTGCCAGGTGTCAGCCGGTGTGCCTGGGGAGTGTCTGGGGTGTGCCTGGAGTGTCAGAGGTGTGCCAAGGTGTCAGAGGGTGCACTTGGGGAATCAGGAGCACCTTGGGTGACTGGGGTGTGCCTGGGAGTGTCTGCAGGGTATCTGGCAGTGTCTGAGGTGTGCCTGGCGTGTCTGAGGTGTGCCTGGCAGTGTCCAGCGGTGTGCCTGGGGTGTGGCGGTGTGCCTGGGGAGTGTGGGCGTGTATCAGGGGTGACAGAGTGCCTAGGGTGTCAGAGGTGTGCCTGGGGTGTCAGAGATGTGCCAGGGGAGTGTCAGAGGGGCTCACCTAGCAGTGTCAGAGGTGTGCATGGAGTGTCGCAGAGGTGTACCTGGCACTGTCAGCTGTCATTTCTGGGAGTGTCACCAGTGCACCTGGGGTGTTAGAGGTGTATCATGGTGACAGAGAGGAGTACCTAGGAGTGTCAGAGGTGTGCCTGGGGTGTCAGAGGGTGTACCTGGGAGTATCGGAGGGTGTACCTGGAGTGTCAGAGGTGTACTAGGGAGTGTCTGAGGTGTGCCTGGGGAGTGTTGGGGGGAGAACCAGGGGTTGAAAGGTAAACCTGGGGTGTCAGAGGTGTTCAGGGGAGTGTCTGAGGTGTGCCTGGGGAGTGTCAGAGATGTGCAGGAGTGTCAGAGGAATGCCTAGGAGTGTCAGAGGTGTGCCTGGGAGTGTCAGAGGTGTACCTAGAATTATCGGAGGTTTACCTGGGAGTGTCAGGTTGTACCTGGGAGTGTCGGAGGTGTGCCTGGGAGTGTGAGAAGTGTACCTGGGGAGTGTCGGAGGTGCCTGGGAGTATCCGGAGGTGTGCCTGGGAGTGTCAGAGGTGTGCCCAGGGGAGTGTCAGAGGTGTGCCTGGGGTGTCAGCAGTGCCTGGGTGTGTCTGGGGTGTGCCTGGGGTGTCAGGGTGTGCCTGGGGTGTCAGAGGGTGCACTTGGGGGTGTCAGGGGTGCACCCCAGTGTCTGAGGTGGCACCTGGGGGTGTCTGAGGTGTGGCTGGCAGTGTCTGGTGTACCTGGCAGTGTCCCAGGGGTGTGCTTGGCAGTGTCAGCGGTGTGCCTGGGGTGTCAGCGGTGTGCCTGGGAGTGTCAGAGATGTGCCAGGGGGTGTCAGAGGAATACCTAGGATTGTCAGAGGAGGTGTGCCTGGGAGTGTCGGAGGTGTACTTGCGGTGTGAGAAGTGTGCCTGGGGAGTGTCTGGGGTGTGCCTGGGGTGTCACCAGGGGTGTGCCTGGGGTGTCTGGGGTGTGCCTGGTGAGCGTCATGGGTGTGCCTGGGGGGTGTCAGGGTGTGCCTCTGGGGAGTGTCAGGGTTGTGCCAGAGGTGTCAGTAGTGCCACCAGGGTGTCAGAGGTGTACCTGTTGGTGTCAGGGTGTACCTGTGAGTGTCTGGGATGCACCTGGGAATGTAAAAAGTGTACAAATTGCCAGGTGCAAGTGTCGGAGGTGTGCCTGGGGAATTAATCCAGAGGTGTGCTTGGGAGTGTTAGATGTGTGCACCAAGTGTGTGGGCACCTGGGAGTCTGGGGTGTGGGAGTGTCAGAGGTGTGTCTGGGAGTGTCAGAGGTGCCACTTGGGAGCGTCAAGGTGCACCTGGGTGACTGGGGGTGTGCCTGGGAGTGTCTGGGGTGTACCTGGCAGGAGTCTGAGGTGTGCACACTGTGTCTGAGGTGTGCCTGGCAGTGTCAGCGGTGTGCACAGGGAGCTGTCTTGGTGGCACTGCCTGGGGAGTGTTAGCGGGCACGTGTGTCAGGGGTGACAGAGGAGTGCCTAGGAGTGTCAGAGGTGTGCCTGGGAGTGTCAGAGATGTACCAGGGAGTGTCAGAGAATACCCTAGCAGTGTCAGAGGTGTACATGGAGTGTCAGAGACAACAATCATGTTTCTGGGAGTGTCTGCCGGTGCACCAAGTGTTAGAGGTGTATCAGGGAGTGACAGAGGTACCTAGGAGTATCAGAAGTGTACCTGGGGAGTGTCAGGTACCTGGGAGTATCGGAGGTGTGCCTGGGTGTCAGAGGTGTGCCTGGGGGTGTCTGAGGTGTACCAGAGTGTCATGAGAGAACCAGGGATTGAAAGGAGCCAAACCTGGGAGGAGTCAGAGTGTTCCAGGGAGTGTCTGATGTCTGAGTAGCTGGCAGTGTCTGGGGTGTGCCTGGCAGTCTGAGGGTGTGCTTGGCAGTGTCAGCCGGTGTGCCTGGGAGTGTCAGCGGTGTGGCTGGGGAGTGTCAGAGTTGTGCCAGGGAGTGTCAGAGGAATACCTGATTCTCAGAGGTGTGCCTGGGAGTATGAGGTGTGCCTGGGAGTGTCAGAGGTGTACCTGGAGTGTCAGAGGTGTGCCTGGGAGTGTCAGAGTTAAATAAAGGTGGTGCCTGGGAGTGTCCAGGGTGTGCCAGGGGTGTGGTGTGCCTGGGTGTCAGAGGTGTGGGGTGTCAGAGGTGTGGGGTGTGTGGGAGTGTCAGGTGTGCTTGCAAGTGTGAGAAATGTGCCTGGGGTGTCTGGGGTGTGCCTGTCAGGAGGTGTGCCTGGAGTGTCAGAGGTGTGCCACCTGGGTGTGTGGGGAGGGAGCCAGGGATGAAAAGAGGTAAACCTGGGAGGGAGTCAGAGGTGTTCCAGGGGTGTCTGGGGTGCCTGGGGAGTGGGGGTGTGCCTGGGGTGTGGGGGTGTATGGGGTGTCGGAGGTGTGCTTGCAGAGTGTGAAATGTGCCTGGGGTGTCCGGGTGTGCCTGGGAGTGTCTGGGGTGTACCTGGGGTGTCTGGGGTGTGCCTGGTGTGTGGGGTGTGCCAGGGGTGTCAGAGGTGTACACCGGGTGTCAGGGTTGTGCAGGGAGTGTCAATGGAGTGCAGTGTCAGAGATGTGCCTGGGGTGTCAGAGGTATGGGAGTGTCAGAGGTGTGCCTGTTGGTGTCAGAGGTGTGCAGTGTCTGAGATGCACCTGGGGAATGTAAAAGTGTGCCTGGGGTGTCGGAGGGTGTGCCTGGGAGTGTCGGAGGTGTGCCTGGGGTGTCGGAGGTGTGCCTGGGGTGTCAGAGGTGTGCTTGGGAGTGTTAGATGTGTGCCTGGGGTGTCAGCGGTACCTGGGGTGTGTGGGGTGTACCTGGAACTGTCAGAGGTGTGTCTGGGAGTGTCAGGGGTGCACTGGAGCGTCAAATGTGCTGGGGTGACTGGGGTGGCCTCTGGGGTCTGAGGTGTTGGCAGTGTCTGGGGTGTACTGGCAGTTCAGGTGTTCCTGGCAGTGTCAGCGTGCTGGGGAGTGTCAGCGGTGTACAGAGTGTTAGACGTTGTATCAGGGAGTTACAGGAGTGCCTAGGGTGTCAGAGGTGTGCCTGGGAGTGTCAGAGATGTCCAGGGGTGTCAGAGGAATACCTAGCAGTGTTAGAGTTGCTGTGTGGGGGCCTGTCACCGGTGCACTCTGGGAGTGTTAGAGGTGTATCAGGGGAGTGACAGAGGAGTGCCTAGGAGTGTCAGAGGTGCCTGGGAGTGTCAGAGGAGGGTGTGGGGTATCGGAGGTGTACCTGGTGTCAGAGGTGTACCTGGGAATGTGGGGTGTGCCTGGGAGTGTCAGGGGAGCCAGGGATTGAAAGGGGTAAAACCGGGGTGTCAGAGGTGTTCCAGGGAGTGTCTGGGGTGTACCTGTCAGTGTCAGAGATGTGCCAGGGGTGTGGAGGAATACCTAGGAGTGTCTGAGGTGTGCCTGGGGTGTCAGAGGTGTACCTGGGGTATCGGAGGTTTACCTGGGAGTGTCAGGTTGTACCTGGGAGTGTCGGAGGTGTGCGAGTGTGAGAAGTGTGCACCAGGAGTGTCAGGAGGTGTACCTGGAGTGTCGAAGGTGTACTGAAGAAGGGTGTCAGAGGTGTTGGGAGTGTCGGAGGTGTGCCTGGGGTGTCAGCGGTGTGCCTGGGTGTGTCTGGGGTGTGCCTAGGAGTGTCAGGGGTGTGCCTGGGGAGTGTCAGAGGTGCACTTGGGGTGTCAGAGATGTATCTGGGGTGTCTGAGTGTACCTGGGGTGTCTGGGGTGTGGCTGGCAGTGTCTGAGGTGTGGCGGTGTCTGGGGGTGTGGCAGTGTCACGGTGTGGGAGTGTCAGCAGTGTGCCTGGGAGTGTCAGAGATGTGCAGGGAGTGTCAGAGGAATGCCTAGGATTCTCAGAGGTGTGCCTGGGAGTATCAGGTGTGCCTGGGGTGTCAGAGGTGTGCCTGGGAGTGTCAGAGGTGTACCTGGGAGTGTCAGGGTGTGCATGGGAGTGTCAGGGTGTGCTTGGGGTGTCAGGAGGTGTGCCTGGGGTGTCGGGTGTGCGAAGTGTAGAGTGTGCCTGGGGTGTCTGGGGTGTACCTGGGAGTGTCTGGGGTGTGCCTGGGGTGACTGAGGTGTGCCTGGTGAGTGTCAGTGTGCCTGGGAGTCAGAGGTGTGCAGTGTCAGGGTTGTACCAGGGAGTGTCAATGGGTACTGGGGAGTGTCAGAGGTGTACATGGGAGTGTCAGGAGGTGTACTTGGGAGTGTCAGAGGTGTGCCTGGGTGTCAGAGGTGTGCAGTGTGAGAAGTGTGCCTGGGGAGTGTCTGGGGTGTGCCTGGGGTGTCTGGGGTGTGCCTGGGGTGACTGAGGTGTGCCTGGTGGTGTCATAGGTGTGACCTGGGGAGTGTCAGAGGTGTACCTGGGAGTGTCAGGGTTGTACCAGGAGTGTCAATGGAGTACCTGGGGAGTGTCAGAGATGTGCCTGGGAGTGTCAGGGGTGCCTGTGTGTCAGAGGTGTACCTGTTAGTGTCTGAGATGCCTGGGAATGTAAAGTGTACCTGGAAGTGTCGGAGGTGTGCCTGGGGAGTGTCGGGTGCTGGGGTGCCAGAGGTGTGCTTGGGAGTGTTGGGGTGTGCCTGGGGTGTGCCTGTGGGGCATCCCAGGTGTGCCTGGAAGTGTCAGAGGTGTGCCTGGGAGTGTCAGAGAGGTGCACTTGGGAGCGTCAAGGTGCACCTTGGGTGACTGAGGTGTGCCTGGAGGTGTCTGGGGTGTGCCTGGCAGTGTCTGGGGTGTGCCTGGCAGTGTCTGGGTGTACCTGGCAGTGTCAGCGGTGTGCCTGGGTGTCAGGGGGTGTGCCTGGGAGTGTCAGAGATGTGCCAGGGGTGTCAGAGGAATACTGGTGAAGTGTGCATGGAGTGTCAGAGGTGCCTGGCACTGTCAGCAGTGTTCTGGGAGTGTCACCGGTGCACCTGGGAGTGTTAGAGGTGTATCAGGGGTGACAGAGGTACCTAGGAGTGTCAGGGTGTGCCTGGGAGTGTCAGAGGTGTGCCTGGGTGTATCGGAGGTGTGCCTGGAGTGTCAGAGGTGTGCCTGGGGGTGTCTGAGGTGTGCCTGGGGTGTGGGGAGAACCAGGGATTGAAGGAGGTAAACCTGGGAGTGTCAAGAGGTGTTCCAGGGGTGTCTGGGATGTGCAGGGTATGCAGAGATGTGCCAGGGAGTGTCAGAAGAATACCTAGGAGTGTCAAGGGTGCACTGGGGTGTCAGAGGTTTACCTAGGGTATCGGAGGTTTACCTGGGAGTGTCAGGTTGTACACAGGCTCTCGGAGGTGTGGGAGTTTGAAGTGTATCTGGTAGTGTCGGAGGTGTACCTGAGTGTCGGAGGTGTGCCTGAAGGGTGTCAGAGGAGTGTGCTTGGGAGTGTCAGGCTGTGCCTGGGGTGTCACGGTGTACCTGGGTGTGTCTGGGGTGTACCTAGGTGTCAGAGGTGTGCCTCAGGTGTCAGAGTGCGCAGGGGTGTCAGAGATGTATCTGGGAGTGTTGGACGTGTGCCTGGGAGTGTCAGAGGAATGTGTCAGTGGGTAGGAGTGTGTGTGCCTGGGGTGTCAGAGGTGTACATGGTATTGTCAGAGGAGTGCCTGGGGTGTCAGAGGTGTATCTGGGGTGTCTCTGGTGTGCCTGGGGTGTCAGAGGTGTACCTGGGTGTCGGAGGTGTACTTGCAGTGTGAGAAGTGTGCCTGGGTGTCTGGGGTGTGCCCCCAAGGTGTCTGGGGTGTGCCTGTCTAAGGTGTACCTGGTGAGTGTCATAGGTGTGCCTGGTAGTGTCAGAGGTGTGCCTGGGTGTCAGGGGTTGTACCAGGGGTGTCAATGGGTACCTGGGAGTGTCAGAGATGTACCTGGGGAGTGTCAGTGTGCCTGGGAGTGTCAGAGGTGTGCCTGTGTGTCAGAGGTGTACCTGGGGTGTCTGAGATGCCTGGGGAATTATAAAAGATGTACCTGGGAGTGTGTGCCTGGGGTGTCGGAGGTGTGCCTGGGAGTGTCAGAGGTGTGAGTGTTAGAGTGTGCCCGGAGTGTCCGCAGTGTACCTGGGGTGTCTGAGGTGTACCTGAAGTGTCAGAGGTGTGCCTGTGGTGTCAGAGGTGGGAGCGTCAAGGTGCACCTTGGGTGACTGAGGTGTACCTGGGGAGTGTCTGGGGTGTACCTGGCAGTGTTTGAGGTATGCCTGGCAGTGTCTGGTGTACCTGGCAGTGTCAGCAGTGTGCCTAGGGAGTGTCAGCGGTGTGCCTGGGGTGTTAGACGTGTATCAGGGGTGACAGGAGTACTAGGAGTGTCAGAGGTGTGCCTGGGGTGTCAGAGATGTACCAGGGGTGTCAGAGAATACCTAGCAGTGTCAGGGTGTGCATGGGTGTCAGAGGTGTACCTGGCACTATCAGCAGTGTTTCTGGGAGTGTCACCGATGCCTGGGGTGTTAGAGGGGTATCAGGGGTGACAGAGGGTACCTAGGGGTGTCTGAATGTGCCTGGTGTCAGAGAGGTGTGCCTGGGGAGTGTCTGAGAGGGTGCCTGGGGTGTCAGGGGAGAACCAGGGATTGAAGGAGTAAACCTGGAATAGAGTCCAGGGGTGTGTCTGAGGTGTGCCTGGGGTGTCAGAGATGTGCCAGGGGTGTCAGAGGAATACCTAGGAGTGTCAGAGGTGTGCCTGCTGGGGTGTCAGGTGTGCCTAGGGGTATCGGAGGTTTCCTGGGGTGTCGGGTTGTACCTGGGGTGTCGGAGGTGTACCTTGCAAGTGTGAGAAGTGTCTGGGAGTGTCGGAGGTGTGCCTGGGGAGTGTCAGGAGGTGTGCCTGAAGGTGTCAGAGGTGTGCCTGGGAGTGTCAGAGTGTACTGTGAGTGTCAGCGGTGTGCCTGGGTGTGTCTGAGGGTGTACCTGGGAGTGTCAGTGTGCCTGGGGTGTCAGAGGTGCACTTGGGGTGTCAGAGATGTATCTGGGAGTGTTGGACGTGTGCCTGGGGTGTCAGAGGTGTACCAGGGAATGTCAGTGGAGTGGGGAGTGTCAGAGGTGTGGCTGGGGAGTGTCAGAGGTGTGCCTGGGAGTGTCAGAGGTGTGCTGGGGTGTGGAGGTGGTGTGAGAGTGTGCCGAGTGTCTTGGGTGTGCACTGGGGTGGTCGCAAGGTCACTGGGGTGTGCATGTGGTCATAGGGTGTGCCTGGGTGTCAGAGGTGTGCCTGGGAGTGTCAGGGTTGTACCAGGGAGTGTCAATGGAGTACCTGGAGTGTCAGAGATGTTCCTGAGTGTCAGAGGTGTGCCTGGGGAGTCAGAGGTGTACTGTGTGTCAGAGGTGTGCCTGGGGTGTCTGAGATGCACCTGGAATGTAAAGTGACCAGAGTGTCACAGGTGTGCAGTGTCAGAGGTGTGCCTGCCAGGTGTCTGGGGTGTGCCTGGGGTGTCAGGGGGAACCAGGGATTGAGAGGAGGTAAACCTGGGGAGTGTCAGAGGTGTTCCAGGGTGTCTGAGGTGTACCTGGGAGTGTCAGAGATGTACCAGGGGTGTCAGAGGAATACCTGGAGTGTCAGAAGTGTGCTGGGGTGTCAGAGGTGTGCCTAGGATTATCGGAGGTTTACCTGGGAGTGTCAGGTTGTACCTGGGGAGTGTGAGAAGTGTGCCTGGGAGTGTCGGAGGTGTACCTGGGGTGTCTGAGGTGTGCCTGGGGTGTCAGAGGTGTACCTGGGGTGTCAGAGGTGTAACCTAGGAGTATCAGGTTTACCTGGGAGTGTCCCAGGTTGTGCCTGGGAGTGTCGGAGGTGTGCCTGGAGTGTGAGAAATGTGGCTGGGAGTGTCGGAGGTGTGCCTGGGAGTGTCAGAGGTGTGCCAGGAGTGACAGAGGTGTGCCTGGGAATGTCAGCGGTGTACCTGGGTGTGTCTGGGGTGTGCTGGGGTGTCAGAGGTGTGCCTGGGGTGTCAGAGGTGCGGGGTGTCAGAGGTGCAGCCAGGTGTCTGGTGTGCCTGGGAGTGTCTGAGGTGTGGCTGGCAGTGTCTGGGGTGTGCCTGGCAGTGTCTGGGGTGCAATTGGCAGTGTCAGCGGTGTGCCAGGTGTGCCAGCGGGTGTGGAGATGTATCTGTGGGTGTTGGACGTGTGCAACCAGGAGTGTCAGAGCTGTGCAGGGAATGTCAGTGGGTACCTGGGAGTGTCAGAGGTGTACCTGGGAGTGTCAGAAGTGTGCCTAGGAGTGTCAGAGGTGTGCCTGGGGGTGTCAGAAGTGGCCTTGCGAGTGTGAAGTGTGCAGTGTCTGGGGGTGGCCAGGAGTATCGGAGGTGTGCCTGGGGTGTCAGAGGTGTGCCTGGGGTGTCCAGAGGTGTGCCTGGGAGTGTCAGAGATGTATCTGGGAGTGTTGGATGTGCCTGGGGTGTCAGGAGGTGTGCAAGGGAATGTCAGTGGAGTACCTGAAAGTGTCAGAGGTGTGCCTGGGAGTGTCAGAGGTACTTGGGAGTGTCAGAGGTGTACCTGGGGAGTGTCCAGGTGTACTTGCAGTAACAGAAGTGTGCCTGCAGGGGTGTCTGGGGAGTACCTGGGGTGTCTGGGGTGTGCCTGGGGGTGTCTGGCGTGTGCCTGGGTGTCAAGAATTTGTACCAGGAGTGTCAATGGGTACCTGGGAGTGTCAGAGATGTACTGGATGTCAGAGGTGTACCTGGGTGTCAGAATGTACCTGTATAGTGTCAGAGGTGTACCTGGGAGTGTCTGAGATGCACCTGGGAATGTAAAGTGTACCAGGGAGTGTCGGAGGTGTACCTGGGAGTGTCGGAGGTGTACCTGGGAGTGTCAAGTGTGGAAGTGTTAGGGTGTACCTGGGAGTGTCAGCGTGTACCTGTAAGTGTCTGAGGTGTGCCCAAGTGTCAGAGGTCCGGAGTGTCAGAGGTTTGGAGCGTCAAGGTGCACCTTGGGTGACAGTGTGCCTGGGGTGTCTAAGGTGTGCCTGGCGGTGTCTGAGGAGGTGTACCTGGGAGTGTCTAGGTGTACCTGGCAGTGTCGCGGTGTGCCTGGGAAAACCCTGGCCTGTGTGCCTGGGAGTGTGGACGTGTACCAGGGAGTGTCAAGAATACCCTACATGGCTGTCAGGTGTCCAGGTGCCTGGCACTGTCAGCGGATGTTTCTGGGAGTGTCACCGGTGCACCTGCTGTAGAGTAGGTGTCTCAGGGTGACAGAGGAGTACCCTCAGGTGTCAGGTGGCCTGGGAGTGTCAGTGTGCCTGGGAGTATCGGAGGTGTGCCTGGGTGTCAGAGGAGAACCTGGGAGTGCTCTGAGATGTACCTGGGAGTGTCAAGGAGAACCAGGGATTGAAAAGGTAAACCTGGTAGTGTCAGAGGGTTCCAAGGGTATGAGAATTGTGCAAGTGTCAGAGATGTTCAGAGGGAGTGTAGAGAATACCTAGGGTGTCAGGTGTGCCTGGGGTGTCAGAGGTGTACCCTAGGTATCAGGTTTACCTGGGAGTGTCGGAGTTGTACCTGGGAGTGTCGAGGTGCCTGGGAGTGATGAGGTGGACACGCAAGTGTGAGGTGTGCCTGGGGAGTGTCGGAGGTGTACCTGGGGAGTGTCAGGGGTGGGGAGTGTCAGAGAGGTGTACCTGGGGAGTGCCAGCGGTGTGCCTGGGTGTGTCTGAGATGTGCCTGGGGAGTGTCTGAGGTGTGTGTGGCTGGCAGTGTCTCAGGGGTGCACCTGGGGTGTCCAGAGAGTGTACCTACGAGTGTCAGAGGTATACCTGGGAGTGTCAGAGGTACACTGGAGTGTCAGAGGTGTACCTGGGAGTGTCAGGTGTACTTGAGTGTGAGAGGTGTACCTGGGAGTGTCTGGGGTGTACCTGGGAGTGTCTGGGGTGCCTGGGGAGTGTCTGAGGTGTACCTGGTGAGTGTCATGGGTGTACCTGGGAGTGTCAGGGTGCACCTTGGAGTGTCTGAAGGTGTACCTGGGTGTCTGAGGTGTAGCGCTGGCGGAGTGTCTGAGGTGTACCTGGGAGTGTCAGAGGTGTACCAGGTGTCAGGAGGTGCACTTTGGAGTGTCAGGAATGTATCTGGGAGTGTTGGACGTGCCTGGGGAGTGAGAGGGTGTACTAGGGGAATGTCAGTGGGTACCTGGGGTGTCAGAATGTGCCACCAGAATTAGTGAGAGACTGTGCCTGGGAGTGTCAGGGAATTGTACCTGGGAGTGTCAGAGGTGTGCGAGTGTGAGGTGTGCCTGGGGTGTCCAGGGTGTGGCTGGGGAGTGTCAGAGGTGTACCTGGGGTGTCAGAGGTGTACCTGGGGTGTCGGAGAGTGTACTTGCAGGTGTGAAGTGTGCTGGGAGTTACCTGGGGTGTGCACAAGTGTCTGGGGTTGCCTGGGGTGTCTGAGGTGTACCTCGTAGTGTCATAGGTGTACTGGGAGTCAGAGGTGTGCCAGCAGTGTCAGGGTTTAGACAGGGAGTGTCAATGGAATACCTGGAGTGTCAGAGATGTACCTGGAGTGTCAGAGGTGTACCTGGGAGTGCTCAGAGGTGCCTGTAGTGTCAGAGTGCACCTGGGAGTGTCAGAATGCCTAGGAATAAAGGGGTACCTGGGGTGTCAGGAGTTGTACCTGGGGTGTCGGAGGTGTACAGCAAGAGGAGAGATATGCTTGGGAGTGTTAGAGGTGTATAGTGTCACAGTGTACCTGGAGTGTCTGAGGTGTACCTGGAGTGTCAGGTGTGCCTGGGTGTCAGCGGTGACCTGGGGTGTTGGGCGTGTATCAGGGGTGACAGAGTGCCTAGGGAGTGTCAGAGGTGTACCTGGAGTGTCAAGGATGTACCAGGGGTGTCAGGAGTGTCAGAGATGTACCTGGGAGTGTCAGAGGTGTGCCTGGGGTGTCAGAGGTGTACCTGTTAGTGTCAGAGGTGTGCCTGGGAGTGTCAGAGGTGTGCCTAGGGTATCGGAGGTTTACCTGGGGTGTCGGAGTTGTACCTGGGGGTGTCGGAGGTGTACCTGGGAGTGTGAGGTGTATCTGGGGTGTCGGAGGTGTACCTGGGAGTGTCGGAGGTGTACCTGAAGGTGTCAGGGTGTGCTTGGGAGTGTCAGAGGTGTACCTGGGAGTGTCAGCGGTGTACTGGGTGTGTCTGGTGTACCTGGGGTGTCAGAGGTGTGCCTGGGAGTGTCAGAGTGCACTTGGGAGTGTCAGAGATGTATCTGGGAGTGTTGGACGTGTACCTGGGGAGTGTCAGGGTGTACAGGGAATGTCAGTGGTACCTGGGAGTGTCAGAGGTGTAGCTGTGTCAGAGGTGTACCTGGGGTGTCAGAGGTGTACTGAGGTGTCAGGTGTACTTGCAAGTGTGGAAGTGTACCTGGGGTGTCTGGGGTGTACCTGGGAGTGTCTGGGGTGTACCTGGGAGTGTCTGAGGTGTACCCGTGAGTGTCATAGGTGTACCTGGGGTGTCAGAGGTGTACCTGGGGTGTCAGGGTTGTACCAGGGAGTGTCAATGGAGTACCTGGGAGGTCCAGGATGTTCCTGGGGTGTCAGAGGGGTGTACCTGGGAGTGTCAGAGGGTGTACCTGTTAGTGTCAGAGGTGTACCTGGGAGTGTCTGGATGCACCTGGGAATGTAAAAAGTGTGCCTGGGAGTGTCACAGGTGTGCAGTGTCAGAGGTGTGCCTGGGGTGTCTGGAGGTGTACCTGGGGTGTCAGGGGAGAACCAGGGATTGAAGAGGTAAACCTGGGAGTGTCAGAGGTGTTCCAGGGAGTGTCTGAGGTGTACCTGGGGGTGTCAGAGATGTACCAGGGGAGTGTCAGGGAATACCTAGGAGTGTCAGAGGTGTGCCTGGGAGTGTCAGAGGTGTACCTAGGATTATCGGAGGTTTACCTGGGAGTGTCGGAGTTGTACCTGGGAGTGTGAAGTGTACCTGGGAGTGTCAGGTGTACCTGGGAGTGACTGAGGTGTACCTGGGAGTGTCAGGGGAGAACAGGGATTGAAAGAGTAACCTGGGGTGTGAGAGTTGGGAATGTCTGAGGTGTACCTGGGAGTGTCAGAGATGTACCAGGGGAGTGTCAAGAAGATTCCTAGGAGTGTCAGGAGTGTACCTGGGGTGTCAGAGGTGTACCTAGGGTATCGGAGGTTTACCTGGAGTGTCGGAGTTGTACCTGGGAGTGTCGGAGGTGTACCTGGGGTGGAAATGCCTGCAGGGATCGGAGGTGTGCCTGGGAGTGTCAGAGGTGTACTTGGGAGTGACAGAGGTTTACCTGGGAGTGTCACGGTGTACCTGGGTGTGTCTGGGGTGTAACTGGAGTGTCAGAGGTGTGCCTGGGAGTGTCAGAGGTGCATGGGAGTGTCAGAGTGCACCTTGGAGTGTCTGAGGTATGCCTGGGGAGTGTCTGAGGTGTAGCTGGTAGTGTCTGAGGTGTACCTGGCAGTGTCTGAGGTGCAATTGGCAGTGTCGGCAGTGTGCTTTAGGGTGTCAGCGGTGTACCTGGGATTGTCAGGGATGTACCAGGGAGTGTCAGAGGAATGTAGGATTGTCAGAGGTGTACCTGGGGTATCGACCTTAATTAAGCATATACATTTAACGTTAGTTTAACGGCATTTAACGTTAGTTTAACGCCATTTAACGTTAGTTTAACGCCATTTAACGTTAGTTTAACGCCATTTAACGTTAGTTTAACGCCATTTACGTTACTTTAACGCCATTTAACGTTAGTTTAACGTCATTTAACCTTAATTAAACGTCATTTCACGTTAGTTTAACGCCATTTAACGTTAGTTTAACGCCATTTAACGTTAGTTTAACGTTATTTAACCTATTAAACGCCATTTAACGTTAGTTTAACGCCATTTAACATTAGTTTAACGCCATTTAACATTAGTTTAACGCCATTTAA
>NW_024731012.1:0-37330 GCF_018991925.1 Homarus americanus
CTATGGGGATGAGGATCCCCACTAAAACCGAGACCATAATATTTAAGGACCCTAGCCCAAGTTAACCAGCTACCTAATTAAACATACCTATGTGAGAGAACTTATATCTTGCCTGAATAATAAAGTAAATTGGGTGGAGGAATAGCACTACTATTTAGGTTTTTCTAAGAATAAAGTAAAGAAAGATGCCACTCTTGGCACATGCACTGCTACCATCTTTGTTCACATCAGGTTGCTTGGTGTAGTCTGTTGTTTTATAGGCAATAATAACATTAATGTATAATTATAGTCCATGCTCACTAATAAGAAAGACCAGCAGCAAATGTACTATTTTTGCATTAATAATATTAATACATTTGTACCTTGCTAATTTGACAACTTCAGATCTCTACCCTATTTGAACTATCTCTTGGATACAAATTAACTGAAGTGTGGCCAAAATTCTTTGTGCCTTGCATAATTCATGTGCTGTTACAGTCGGTATTAATGAAAAAAAAATTCTTAACATTATATTGAAATGGTTCATATGGAGTGATACTAACACTAAGGGTATTTATGTATACAGTACAACCAGTTTTTATGTCTCTGTTGGCTCATGACTTCATGGAAAATTACAGGCTGTTTTGTGTGAGCCTAAAGGTGCATCCACACGTGTGTACAATTTGTCGCTAACATGTGATCAAAATGAGGCACAGGGTTCCAACTGGTAGGGTGCGGCTGCGTGCATTAGATCCGTGTTTCTTCTTGTTGATCACATGTTGGCAACCAAATGTATGCACGTGTGAACACACCTTTAATAAAACATTATTTTTTCACATAACATACAAGTATGGCATGTAACACTAATATATTTATGTACTGTATATAGAACTACAACCAGCTGTTGCTTTTATTGTAGGGCTGGATAATACTAATGCCTAAATATTTAGGCTTGTTGCTAGGCTGCTTGCTTCATGGAAAAGTACCATATTGTATTGTGCTGTGGCAGAAATATATACAGGTGCTCCCCGACTTACAACGGGGTTAGGGACCCAAATCCAGGTCGTAAGTCCGATTGGTCTTAAGTCCGACATAGATAAAAAAAAAAAAAAATCTACAATGAAATACAGTACAGTAAAAGTAATAAATAATGAGGACTGGCTACAGTACAGTAAAAGTAATAAATAATGAGGAATGGATACAGCGTGACTGAGCACTTACCTTTAATGTAGTCAGCTGAATGCACACGGGGCCCCCATAATTTTCTATTTACAGGATACATGGAGACTATATTAATTGGATGAAGCAGAGGAGGAGACAGGGCTGGGTGGGTCATCAATGTCGCTTTCTTCAGACAGGTTTATGTACTGTGGAAACTTGCTGGTGAAGGTATTGGATCATCTTGGGGGAGTGAAGAGGCAGCACTGGTGGGACGTGAGGAGACAGCACTGGGGGACTTCTTAAAATAGATGTCCAATTTAGACTGCACAGTTTGTTTTTTCTTTTCATTATAAATTTCTCTGTAGCAAGCAAGTACATCTTGGATCATTCTGTCAACTTTGGCATAACGCTCATAATTTTGATCCATGCCATCAAACATTTGCATTCCTTTATTAATTGTAGCAAATACCTCTGCTATTTGTTTCACTGAAAACTTTTTGGGGGGTGCAGGTTCTTCTACATTTTGTCTCTCTTCTTCCTCTGCAATTTTCTGTGCATCTAGTTCAATAACATCCTCGTTACTGAGCGCCTTCTGCTACACTTTCAACCAACTGTTCAACATCTTTATTATCAATTTCTAACTCCAGCTGTTTACCTAACTCCACTATCTTGTTACTAATATCCAAAATAACTTAATTTTCATTAAATCCTTTGAAACTGTTCACATATCTTTTCAGGATTTTCTTCCATATTCCATTCATGCAATGTTTTGTAACCTGATTCCATGCTGCACTAATGTTCTTTTCCATGACAAAACGTTGTACTCCTTCCAAAACTCTCTGAGCGTTTTCTCACCTTCAGTAGCAGCAACAGCCTGAGCGAAGGTCGTGCGTAAATAATACGCTTTAAAGGCAGCAATAGCACCTTGATCCATGGGTTGGATGATAGAGGTAGTGTTAGGTGGAATGTAGACTACCTGAACATCAGGGTGCATGTCGTCCAGGTGTGGTGGGTGTCCCGGAGCATTATCCAAAATCAGCAAAATCTTGAATGGAATCCGTTGTTGCAGACAATACTCCTTGGCTCGTGGAATGAAACAAGTCATGAACCAATCCTCAAACAGTGCTAAGGTCATACAAGCTTTCTTATTACTGCGATAAAACACTGGCAGTGTGTGCTTGCTGACATGTTTAAAAGCCCTGGGGTTCTCTGAATGATAGATCATGAAGGGTTTTAGCTTGAAACCAGCAACATTCCCCCCAACAGAAGTGTAATTCTGTCCTTGAATGCCTTGAATCCTAGCATTGTTTTTGCCTCTTTGTGGATGTATGTCCACTCAGGCATGCGCTTCCACAATAATCCAGTCTCATCCACATTGAATAATTGCTCAGGCAAATAATTCCCTTCCACAATCACTTCATCTAACTCCTCCTTAAAAGCTTCGGCAGCACCAACATCGGCACTAGCTGCCTCTCCACTCACCTTAACATTGTGTAGACTGTAGCATTTTTAAATCTATCAAACCACCCATGACTTCCTATAAAGGTTTGCTCACATTCATCTCCTGCCTGCTCCTTCAGGCTTTGGAACAGGCATCTTGCTTTAGCCTGTATGGTTAGAAGGTTTAAGGGTACACGCTTCTGTATCTGGTCTTCTATCCATATCACCAATAATTTTTCCATATCGTGAATAGGACCTTGTCTTTTCTTTGAAATTATAGTTCCCTTTATAGGTGTTGTTCCTTTCACTACATCACGAGTACGTTCCTTGTCCTTCAGAATAGTGGATATGGTTGAGTGTGAGAAACCTAGGTCACGTGAGATTGTTGCTACAGTTTTTCCATTCTCATGCTGCGTTATTATCTTCATTTTCATGTCAAAAGTAATTGCCTGTCTCCTTTTCTTTGGAGCACCACCAGCACTTTCACTTTTAAACTTTCCAGTCATTATAAAGTCAATTAAATACGATAATAACGAAAGTTCACAGCGCAATCAGTATAGGATACGATAGCCAAACACCAAGTAAGCGCTCCACTGAGTGAGTGTACCCACGCGGCGACCCGAGCCGCGCTCTCGCCCTGGACAAACGTTTCAGTATAGAAAATGCGCGCGTCATTTGAAAATATTTTTGGTCACGACTGCCGCGGTCGTATGTCCCGACGGTCGTAAGGTCAGAGCAGGTCGTAAGTACAGTATTACCCCGCCTAACGCGGTTTCACTTAACGCGTTTTATCATATACGCGGTGCCTCGCCAGAGCTGAACTTTCACTTAACACGGATTTTTTCCACATATACGCGGTGAGTGTCCGGCTCAAGACGCTATTTTTAGATTTGCCCCACCCTGCCTGACTGCCTGTTTTAGCTCATAAAATTCATACAAATTACCCGGCCAGAATATAATTTACATTGCTGGAATTCTTATAATTTGGTGATCATTTTGAATATAAACATCATATTTTTGCATTAGACATACAAATTTTAGATAAAAATTTTTCTCAAATTAACTATGTTATCTTTTGTGCAAAATATATGACATTTATATTCAAAATATTCCTGGTCTTACAAGGAATCCAGCAATGTCAATTATATTATCCTAACTTTAGTTTGAGGTATTATTTATTAAAATTTAGTGGTTATCCCACACATCTCCTTGGGACGGTTGGTGGGGGTGGGGGGGAGGGAGGGACCGACCGACCATCTGTTACCCAGTGAAGAATTATTTTTTTTTTAACTGAAGATATTTGTTTTAGCTCATAGTATTCATACAAATTATCCGGTCTGAATATAATTTACATTGCTGGAATTCTTATAATTTGATGATCATTTTGAATATAAACATCATATTTTTGCATTAGACATACAAATTTTAGATAAAAATTTTTCTCAAATTAACTATGTTATCTTTTGTGCAAAATATATGACATTTATATTCAAAATATTCCTGGTCTTACAAGGAATCCAGCAATGTCAATTATATTATCCTAACTTTAATCCGAGGTATTATTTAATACTAAATGTTAAAAACCCTGGAAGGGAGGATTAGTGGGGGGTGGGGGGGTGGGTTGGGACTGACCGCGCGGTTGGAAGAGGGGGGGAGGGCAAGGTGGGGTACTTTGATTGACAGATAGTGTTGTGAAGATTATTTTTTTTTTTATTAACTGAAGATATTTGTTTTAGCTCATAAAATTCATACAAATTACCCGGTCAGAATATAATTTACATTGCTGGAATTCTTATAATTTGGTGATCATTTTGAATATAAACATCATATATTTTTCATTAAACATACAAATTTTAGATAAAATTTTTTCTCTAGGTAACTATGTTATCTTTTGTGCAAAATATATGACATTTATATTCAAAATATTCCTGGTCTTACAAGGAATCCAGCAATGTCAATTGTATTATCCTAACTTTAGTTTGAGGTATTATTTATTAAAATTTAGTGGTTTTCCCCCAAAAATTTCTCTGAGAGGGAAGAGCCAGCGAGTGTAGTGTGAGAGAGGGAGGGAGTTGAGTCCATTATTTGAATGGACATTAACTTGGCGACTGTATTTCTCTTAAGTATTAATTGTGTGCATGTACCATCATAAAATTAAGATGTTATTTTTACTACAACATAGGTATGTGCCTTCAAAAAGTGGAGTTTGGGGTCGGGCCGGTTTCTATTGGAATTAATCCCATATGTTCTGTTGTTCACTTAACGCGGGACCCTCTGGGTTCAATTGACCGCGTTAAGTGGGGTACAACTGTACCGATGGACGTAAGTCCAAGCAGTCGTAAGTCGGGGAATATATATATATATACAGATAGACCCCGACTTACGACAGGGTTAGGGACCCAAATCCAGGTCGTAAGTCCGACATAGATAAAAAAAAAAAAAAAATTGTCTCTTTTTAATAAATAATCTACAATGAAATACAGTACAGTAAAAATAATGAATAATGAGGAATGGATACAGTACAGTGAAAGTAATAAATAATAAGGAATGGTTACAGTGCGACTGAGCACTTACCTTTAATGTAGTCAGCTGAATGCACATGGGGCCCCCATCATTTTCTAATTATACATGGAGACTACATTAACTGGAAACGTTTCGGTATAGAAAATGCGTGTCATTTGAAGAAAATTTTTTTTTTTTTTTTTTTTTTTTTTAAATAAAAAATCTGCGGCGGTCGTAAGTCCCGACGGTCGTAAGTCGTAGCAGTCGTAAGTCGGGGTCTGTCTGTATATGTATATATATTTCATTAGCCCAATAAACACGCGGACTTCTACAAACAATCAACACCTCAACCTACCAGGATTCGAACCCACGGCCCACGAGCCCATGACTGTGACCGGGGAATGCTAACCGTCATGAACGAACAGGGCACTGCTTTCATTCATGTTAGGAATAATAATCATCCCATTGCTTGGGAAAAAAGCTTCGAAGTATTCAAATCATCTTGTGTCACAGAAAGACTTCTGGTTGAAGCTAGTTTGATTAACCCTTTAGGTGCGTAATTAAATTTCGCGCCGGTTCCTGAAAAGTGTCAATTATCCTGCCAAAAATGAATTTCATATAATCACATTTTCTATATGTTTTTCCTAGAGAACTTTTTGTATATTTTCCAAATCTGGAACAAAAATTCACATATGTGTGCAAATTTTAGAGAAAAAATGACATTTATACCCAAAAATGCAGGAAATTGGTATAAATCAATGTCTGGTATATGGCAAATAAATTTAATCAATTTGGTTACTAAACAGCAAATTTAGATATGTATTACAAATTCAGATAATATCAAACAAAATAGTACAAAAATAAGCTATATTGCATTCAGGAAATACTCCTATACCTCAATACATAATATGTCCGCATGTCGTCTCATTTGGGGAAGTTTTTTCAAGGCCGTGGGATATCCCCGCTTGTCGCATTTAATTAATATAATATTTTGGGCGGGTTTACCCGCATGCCGCATTCAAAGGGTTAAGGAATTAAAATCAATAAACATTAGTGATGGTCAGTTAAAAACTGATAATATGTTACATAAATTTATTTGTCAGTGGCTCAAGGTTAAAAATGCTTTGAAAACCTTTGATCTAGATGTAGGATAGTTATTTAGTGGGTCCCTTATTTTTGACCTGACCTGACTAGTCACGTCGCCCCCTTCTCTTAAGCTCCTCTACGTGTGTGTTGGTGTGGGGATTAGTGGATGACATCATTATGACCTGACCTCATGTTTAATAAGGTCACCCTGCATATTTAAGCCTCTCTCTGTCCATGTAATCCAGTTGCCTCTGAAGATGTCTTGAATAAAGACGAAAGCTAAGGTGCTCCGCTGTTTCCCTTTTTCCCGTGTGATTTTATCAATATATATATATATATATATATATATATATATATATATATATATATATATATATATATATATATATATATATATATATATATATATATATATATATATATATACACACACACACACAGTCAACCCTCGCTTTACGTGGTACCACTTTATGCGTTTACGCGGTACCTTGCCGAAACCGGAATGCTCACTTTCCGCGGTGCGTGTACCCTTTTACGCGGAGAGCGGCTGGCGGTTCTCTCGCGCCTCGCCATTTTTGGATCCAAACCTCCCGCCATCTGCCATGTTGTGTAAGCGGCGCGAGTAGGTTGCGCAGTGTATGTCTTTGTTGCGTTATCGGTGACGTCATATGACGTAGCGGACTGTGATTAGGCAAAGCATCCTTATCTCCCTCCCTGCTAGCTGTAATTCGTTTAATGTAGTACTATGACGTGCCCCGCCGCGGGAGCGTTCAAGCCCCTCGACCTACCACGTCAGTTACACCCCTCCAGGCTACACCGTGTATATCGGTATCCATTGTTCCATAAGAATGGCTTCCACCGGACCACCACCACAAAGAAACCTTGCATTACCTGGACCCAGCCGCCCTAAGCCAAAGAAGACACGACGTTCCTTAAGCTACGAGGTGAAGTACAAGATCATCCAAGAGTTGGAGAAAGGAACAAGACAGGTTGATTTGGCGCGCCAGCATGGTGTGAACGAATCTACGATCCGGACGATAAAGAAGGATGCAGCCAAGATAAAGAAGCACATGAACATCACAAAGTCTACAGGTGCTTCTATGATCAAGTATTTCCACAACCAGGTGCTTCTCAAGACGGAAAAATTACTTGTGAGCTACTTGGTGCGTCAGGCGCGACGGAACATGGCGGTGGACACGCGCTCAGTTAAGGAGTACGCACGTGAACTGTATGCTGCAGTGTCAAGAAAGATGGGAATTACAGAGCCCAAACCCTTTAATGTTTCCTCTGGGTGGTTACAGAGGTTTAAGAAGAGAAACAAGATCACCAATATAAACATTGGTGGTGAAGAAGCTAGTGCTGACCGTGTTACGGCTAGGGAATTTCCTCCGTTTTTACGAGAGATTATGGAGGAAGGACAGTACACCGACGACCAGGTGTTTAACATGGACGAATCTGGTCTTTTTTGGAAAAAACTACCCTCCAAGACCTTCGTTGTGAAGAATGCCAGCAAGTGTCGGGGTCGGAAGTTGCAGAAGGAGCGCATCACCGTCCTGTTTACCACCAATGCCTCCGGTACCTGTAAGCTCAAGTTATCGGTGATCCACACAGCACGCAAGCCGCACGCCTACAAGAGCATGGACATGACCAAGCTAAATGTCCACTGGCTGATCGCATGTAAGGTGTGGATGTTCTCTACACTGTCCCTCTCCTGGTTTGATGACTGTTTCGTTCCCGATGTGAAGAAATTCTGTGAGCAACAGAATGCGCCATTCAAGATTTTGTTGCTGCTGGACAACGCACCAGGACACTCGCCCCTAATGTTAGATCGTCACCCCAACGTAAAAGTGGTCTTCCTTCCTCCCAACACTACGTCTATATTACAGCCCACGGACCAAGAGTTAATCTGTAATGTAAAAGCTGCATTCTCTACTAAAAAATTCAAGCTCCTGAACGACTACACCAACACCAGGGAAGAATTGCGTAACCTGAGTGACACCAACACCGATAGCAAGAGCGAAGTACTTTTAAAACAATTCTGGAGAATATTCAACGTCAAGAAAGCAGTGGGCTTCTTGGTGGAGGCATGGGATCAGCTGTCTGTAGCAACTGTTCGTCACGCATGGAGACGTGTTGCAAGGCATTCTGGGCGTTAGGCAGAGTCAATCTGTGACTGGTGAGGTTCAGACTGTTGAAGTAGCAGTGGACCTTGCCAGAGAAGCTGCGCAGAGTGTTACAGCTGCAGGGTTCTCCGAGACCACCAACGACGACATCCTGGAGGTGATAAGGGATCCTGATGTGACTACCGACGACATGGTAGATGATGATGACGTCAGTGAAGAGGCAGGTGGTGCGTCATCCCAAGAAGAACGCCGCTTATCCCATAGTAATGTTAGGGGTGCCATCGAGTGTGTCGAGAAAGCCAAGCTCCTCCTTTCCGACGACCCTGACGCAAACAGGTATGAAATCTTCACTACTCAGCTGTTGCAGACTATGGAGCCGTACATCAAGGTTTATCACGACAACATAAAAACCAGCCGTCAACAAAGCATAACGGAGTTCTTCGCCTGCAACCCACCACAGCCAGCCCAAGCCAGTGATATTGACAGAGGTAGAGACAGTGATGATGACTTTGAGGGATTTGTCAGGGAGGCCCTGACAAGTGTGGATGACAGTGATGGTGACTCACCTGAGGGCCAGTAGCCTGCCCTCTCCCTCGGAACCAGCCTCCATTCCCATACGCCGACCCATCTCTTCTACTAACGTAAGTGTTAACCCCAACCTTTATTTTTCCTAACTTAACCTTTATTTTTCCTAACCTAACCTTTATTTTTCCTAACCTAACCTCTTCTATATTAATTGTGTGTGCATACCATCATAAATTTAAGATAATATTTTTACTACAACATAGTTGTGTGTCGTCAAAAAGTGGAGTTTGGGGGTCGGCCCGGTCTCTATTTCAATTAATCCCATATGTTATGTTGTTCACTTTACAGGTTTCTCACTTTCCGCGGTACCCTGTGGGTTGAATTAACCGCGTAAAGTGAGGGTTCACTGTAATATATGATATATATGTATATATATATATATATATATATATATATATATATATGTATATATATATATATATATATATATATATATATATATATATATATATATATATATATATATATATATATATATATATATATATATATATATATATATATATATATATATATATATATATATATATATATATATTGGTGGTAATGGCATTATTATTTTTTATTGCTGTTGGTGGTACAGTTTTGTAAGTGTGTGGGGTAGTACAATATTGTTGGTTTTTGTTAGCGATGTTGTGCTCTCAGGGCATTTGAAGACAGTGCACTAGTCCCAGCCATTCAGCTGTGACTTGGGCATGCATCCTTCCCATGCAGCTATTGCCTAAAGATCTGTGATTCAGTTCATTTTAGTTGCTGGTTGGGATTTGGGAGGCATAACCTTTCCAATGCCATCTCTCTCTCTTAAATGGCATGGTCTGTTCTGTTCTGTTCTGATAATTACTCTTAGTATCGTATCATTCTCTTTATCTGTGAATTATTTCAATGTTTTCAGAAAAACTGACAAGGCACAAGATAAAAAACATTTTTCTTTGTCCGCTGCACAAGAACACACACCACACCTTGGCAGGTCAGGCAATAGTAGTGAAAAGTTTTGGCAGAAAATTACCATGTGGATCCATTACATTATGTATACAGCATTACATTAGTTCTTTATGCATGTACAATGCATATGTTTTAGGTAATATAGTGTTAAGTAGTTTGATCACACCAACAAGCTTCATGGCAAAGTCTGATTCTAGTGCCAAGGAAAATTGCCAATATTCTGTCTCTGATACAAAATATGCCTTAAAATGTTCATGACACCTTGTTTAGGAATATATAGAAAGTTAGATTTAGTTGGAGAAGATATGGTTTACTTTAGGTTAGCCAGTCTGTTGTCATATGGTGTGGATGTTGGTTTGGCTTCCAACTGGATGGTAGTAATGTGTTACGAAGTTCTCATCCTTCTGAGTGATTACAAATTAAGATGATGTTCACTTATCCAACTGAGAAATGGTGGCATGTAGATGGAGTTCAGTCATCCAGCTCATTCATAGTAGAGTATAGACCATTCAGTTGGGTGACGTATGCAAATGATCTTCAGTCATTCAGTTAGTTGAAGATGACTTGCTGATAAATACATGGGGTTCAGTCATCTAATTGGGTAAGGGCTGCTGCTGCACGACTGACCCAGTGGTGGCATGGGAGGGAGGAAGGCAGGATCAAATCAAGGATATAATTGGAGGAATGTCCTGTGGTGGAGAGTGTGCCACTCCGCTCGCTGGTGCGGTACACAGGGCAGTGGTACATGCCTTTCTCTTCTGCCTGGTCTTCATATTTACAGCTCACACCTGCAGACAACGCTATGAAAATCTTCAGGCAATTTGATGATGTATAAAAATAAGTAGTTTATGAATCAACTTTCTTCCAATTAGTCCAGATTATCGAGAGTTTGTTGGCATTCACTAAGCTGAATCATTCTACTTCAGTATCCGAGTGATGTATTTTTGTGCAAATAAGTTCAGGACAATATACGAGTGTGGCTAATCTAAATAAAACATCAGTTAGCAGAAATGTCATTAACATCTCAGACTCATCAAAATTTGTGAATCATAAGTTATAAGTTCTTGGTTACATATTCCTTCAAAAGATTTTGGTTATGTAACTAATGACAGTATCTTAACAAACTGCTCAAAAATTATTTTAATTTTATGTTCACTTGTAATGAACATTCCCTTCGTGTTTCATGCAAAGAAGTCACGAGTGTTTATTTTTGGTAAGCTCCACTAAGTGTATTAAATATCAATATGATTTATTTAAAATTTGACATACCATACCAGTAGTCTTATCTCAAAATCTAAAGGAGTAAAGATTTTCTTTTTGCTGTGAATAAAGTTGTCACCAAGATATATTTGCCGATATAAACTAAAACGTATACGTATACCACTTAATTTACATTTAAATCCACTGAGAACAGGAATAACTGGTGTATAAAAATAATCCAGTCATTTAACAATTTGCAGAAAAAAATTGTCTACTGTATTCTAGGTTATATCCATTCAATAGTTTCAAATAGTTTGAAATCTAGGTTTTATTATAAAGTACATAAACCAAATTTCATTTTGTAAATAGTATACTGACATATCATTACTTTTGACATGGAGCAATTTTCAGGTACCCATAAAATCTTAACCAATGATATGGTTAAATCACCTTGATGAGAATACCTGGTCTGACTCAGTGATAAAGAAAATTAAATTGAACATGTAGGGCAAGGTAAAGGAATGAGTAAAGAGAAGGTGTGTTGGGGGCACATACCCTCATGGTGTGACATGTCTGGGAGGGCAGCAGGTTGGAAAAGGATGATAGGTAACTGGTCATGTAGCTGCTTGGCTGACATCTCCGCCAAGCAATGTTGTTCACGATCCCAGCGTGCACCTTCCAGGAGGAAGCCCTGCACAAGAGCACATTGGTATTAAGGGGCTGCATGTTGGGTGTAGAAAACTCTTCTGCCATACTGCTTTGTCTGTCATACTGGAATGACATGGGTATAACCCAATTGACTGTTTGACATATCATGCATACTGATCTTGGTTATTTTACCTGACCTATAATATACCTACCCAGGCAACCTCACTTGCCTGGTATTCTAACAAAGATGCCCTCACTTGTCTTTGTCCTGCTTATTAGGTGTATAGCTTAAATATCTAAATCCTCTCCCAGCTTTGCGCAGTGGCAATATCGTAACCAATGAGTTTTATCCAAGGTGTGTTACTGTGTAAAGCTCGACTATCTGCTAATACTATTGGGAAAAATTTATCCAGCAATCAACCCTACCCTTATTATTAAGAGCCCAACCCCTGAACCCCTACTTATTCTATTCTAATATTATTTTCTAATCTATCATCCTACTAACCCATGTGTAGGTGCCTCCCTGTGCTTGGCGAGGGATGACCTGGTAGATGACGTCATCAGATTCATGACTTTGGCTCTGTGAGTCATTCTCGTTGTCTTCCTTTTCCTGCTGTTCAGTTGGGACTTTCACCGTCTGGAAAGTGAAGAAAAAAAATTGTTGGCCTACATAAAAGGTAACAGGTAGTGAGGGATGGGGTTGAAGACCAGATCACAGCTGAACCGAGTCACTAATCAAGGCACACTTAACTTATTTTACTTTTATCCTCTTCACCACTGATTGGCTCGTTAGCCGCTTGGGTGATCGGTCACGTCTCTGTTACTTTCCCTTTTCTTTTATCCTCTTCACCACTGATCGGCTCGTTAGCCGCTTTGGCGATCGGTCACGTCTCTGTTACGCACTGTTGGCAAGTACTGGGCATGCACCAGCCCCTGAATGTACCTGAACCTGCTCCAGTGTTGGTCAAGTCTTGTCTAGAAAGAGCTCACACTCTGTGCCATCACAACACTTTCTGGTAGATTGTTCCAAGAGTTCACAACTCTCACGCCGAAAAAGTTTGCCCTCACAGTTTTCTGGACTTGCGGCTTCTTCAATCTTGAGCTGTGACCCCTTGTGAACCGATCTGCCAGCTCCAAGTAAGGACACTCGACTTAGTGCCCCCTGAGAGGTTTATACACCTCAATTAGGTCTCCCCTTGCCCGTCTGTAGTATAAGCTAGGCAGTTCAGGCTCTCCAATCACTCAGGGTAGCTGAGGTGCCGAAGTGCAGGCACCAGTCTGGTGGCCCTCCTTTAAACATTTTCAATCAACTGACAGTCCGTAGCATATCTCGGGGACCAGACAGGGTGACAGTACTCCAGATGGGGAAGCACTTCACTCTTGAAGATCGTTACGAGGGACGGAATGTCTAGATATCTTAACGACCTTCTTATAAGATCCAATAATTTATTTGCCTGATTTACCTTCTCCTCGCAATGGCCCGAGAACTTTAGCTCATTGTCAACATACACACCTAGGTCCTTCTCACATTCAGTCTCAAATAGTGCAGTTTCTTCATCCCGTTGGGACATATGATACGCCTCCTTACCGTTGGTATGCCCCAGGTGCATCCTCTTACACTTCGTGACATTGAATTTCAGCAGCCATTTCTTCAACCATTCTCGGAGCCCACAGAGGTCCTTCTGCAGCTCTTCACAGTCTGCTTGGTTCTTGCTTTCCTGAAATAACTTGGCGTCATCGGCAAACATTTGTATGTAGGAGTGTACAATGTCAGGCATGTCATTTATGAAACAAACAACAGCAGGCCCAGTACACTGCCCTGTGGTACCCCACTTGTGACAGGTACAGATGATGATTTCGTGCCATTAATCACCACACATTGCTTGCGGTCATGTAGAAGGTCATCTATCTACACTAGGACATTTCCCAGAATTCCGTACCCTTCCAGTTTGATTTTCAGCCTTAATAAATTATAATTTCTGTAAAACATTTTTTGTTCTATATCACAATTTTTGTGTTGAAATTTTTTATAATTTATCCCAGGGTTTCAATTGTTTTCTTATTTTGACAACACAACATACATATATCATTTCTCACTCAATATTTTTTTAATTATTTTTATTTTTTTATTTATGGTTCTATTATTATTACAGTATTTATAATTTTTATTATTATTAATTTATTATATCCCTCCCCCCCCCCCAGGCCTTGATGTGGGTCATTAAAAATTACCTGTGCCCGGGTGGGCAAATGACCATAAAAAAAAACTTTTTTTTTCTAAAAAAGCAGTTTTTGTGATATAGTCCAGAATGCAACATCTAGCTTTATACCTACGTATGTTAATGCCTAGCAATAACTCGCCAAGCCAACATATAGGCAATTAAAACAAATAATAATTACTTAATACATAATATTAGGACACGTCGCTACCTGGCATTTAATTGCAGGTTATATCCCAAATATAGAGGTCATAATTTACAAAATGAGTACTATGGGCGAATTTCCGCAACCTGAGTTTCTGTAACGTAAGAGATACCTGTAAAATAACTATGTAACTTGAACCAGGTCTTAAACTAACCAGGGTTTTAAATATGAATCATCGTAATTCAAGGCTTTCCTTTACCCTGAAATTTATTTTATTTTTTTGAGCACTCCAAGAAAAATCTCTCCGTTCTGGGCATTCAAACAAATTTCCGAAAAATTGCATCGTGCATCGGCATGTGCCGAGCATATGGGTGGGTAGACTCAAAATGTTCGTGAGCTATGATTGGCTACTACTCTGTACCTGTACTGTCATATGACTGCATGGGATGCCTAAAATTGGCTGATGTATCTTGCAGTCTATCTCCTCAAACTCTAGCATCATGAGAGTAGTAGCTTGTTTGCTCACAAACTGTGTTGTGCAGTACTGTACCAGCATATAATCAGCCAAGACTACCATTTAAATAGTGTTAATTAAGATGTAAAAAGTAATTATATTCATGCACACTGTAAAGTACAGTACTGTACATTCAGAAAGTGAAAGTACCATATGTACAGTAGTACATATAGCAGAGTGGTCAGTGTATGCTAGTATGTAGAGAGTGTATGTACAGTACAGCAAACAGTGTGTGTACAATCCCTCCTTCATGTAGGGAAAGGAGAATGACATTTAGCAACACCTGCTACAGGCAGGTCATCCTATATGATCATTTCACCATTTGGCTTGCTTAAGACAACGAAATCTGCTATTAAATGCCAGGTAGCGACGTGTCCTCCTAATATTACGTATTTAAGTAATTATTAGATGTTTTAATTGCCTGTATGTTGGCCTGGTGAGTTAATGCTAGGCATTTACATACTTAGGTTTTTAGAAAAAAAATTGCTTTATTTTGCAGGGTCAGGTGTGTGTGAGTAGTAATACGCAGTCAGATGCGCTAGTGCCAGTTCATAATGTAAATAATGTTAGTGTGAAGCAATAAAACTGTATCTCTAATCACTGTTATGAATAAATTAGACATACATAAGTTAAAAAAGTGATAAAATTAGGTGAGTGGAACAGTGAAGATATAAATCCACGAGTAGAAAACATGACGATGTAGCAACATGGTAATTTATGCCACACAGCCACAAACCCTATGCTTCATACTTCCCATCCTGCAAACTCCAAAATGGTGAGTACAGCCAAAATTAGTGTTGTTCTAAAGTTTCATATGCCAAATTGCATCTTTTAAGTCCTCCCCCAAATTTTTAGACGACCAGGGGTGACATTTAACATTCCAGAACCCGACCAAGTATGGATCAAGTGTTAATGTGTGTATCATTACCGGGTAAGTGTTTTGGAATGCTTACTATAAAATGTGTGATATCTCTGTATGTATTTTGTAGCAAAAAACATATGATACTGAAATCTTAGTGCTTCAGTGTTATGTTCATACCATTGAGTGTTTTGGATTGATTACAGTCCAGTTAGTAACCAGAAAAGGGTTCAGGTTCCAACAAAACTAAAGCCATAACACATGATTGGTTGGTACCATTTTTCTTAAAATAATGCATTACAATGATATTACTGTACAGGTGCTCCTCTACTTAAGAACATTCAACTTACAAACTTTCAGAGATACAAACACCATCACTGAGGGGGGGTTACCTGCCAGAACAGGTGTTTAATGTGGATGAGACTGGACTATTTTGAAGAAAATTCCAGATAGAACAAACATTACCTAAGAGGAGAAGAGTGAGCCAGGTTTTAAAGCTGTATTAAAGGGTATAGCTGTACTATATATCCATAATATTTTCATTTTTTACAATATATTTGGTATCTACAAGAGCAAAGATGGACTTACAAGCAAGCCTCAGGAACGTAACACGTTCGTAAGTGGAGGAGTACCTGTAGTATGTAACAGTAAGTGAGGTAGTAAATCTGATGACAAGATAGCCACAATTATTTAGGCTGCTTGTACAGATGGGGCTTGTGTAACTTCCAACTTCTATTTATTTTTTCTGGAAGTAGGATGACTCCAGAAGGCTACACCTTAATTGTTTGAGCCGTGTTAATCACCCTGTTTGAATATAGGGCACACATATGCCATTTTCCTTTGTCTATTAGCATACCTGTCATCTTGGTAAGATTTATCCTTCTCCTTTCATGATCTTGCTACCTTTTCCCTCCTTATTCAGTTCCTTCTTCATCCTTCTACCACTTGTTATCTTGTCATCCTTCCTTATCTATTTCTGCTTGTACCTGGTCTCTCTTCCTTCATTATTTATCAAGCTCTTCCCTCTCTGTTATGTGGTTCTCTTTTGATAACTAATCTTTCATTTCCCATTCTGTCTTCACCATCCTCATAGTCCAATTCTTACCAAGACAGCCTTTTAGTTTACCTGACTCTACTCTTCATCCTTTCCTGAATACTCCCTTCCACTTAATCTGGTTTATCTCTCTCTCTCTCTCTCTCTCTCTGATTTATTACTTACTTTCCCTTCCTTCCTTCCTTCAATCCCTGTACTAAAGTTATTAGCCTGGCTTTTGATATCTGTTTCTGCATTTTGTTACCTGGTCACCCTCCTTCTTGAGCTGGGGGGAGTCGTTATCGTAAGGAAGCGATTCGTTGTCTTCGAGGTCAGTGTCGAGGGGGTAGTACTGCCCCTGCACATTTGGCGTGGGCAGCCGCTCGATCACCACTGGCAACTCCACGAAGTTGGGTCTGATACATTCCTGGATGATATCTTCCACCTCCTTTTCCATTACCTGTTGGTGTAAATGCATATGGAGTATACAGTGAGTATGCTGTCAGTACAAAATTATTACACAACCTATGATAAATGAGATTAAATTTTATATAATTTACAGTACTGTACTTTACTGAAGCAGCAATGTACATAAATGACTAGAGAGCATGTCAGTGAGTGATATTTGGGGAAGCATATGCTGCTGCTGCTGGTGGGTGATGCTAGATTTTTAGTGACGGGTAAACCAGATAGAAATTTGGGACTTGATGGTTGAAGGGAAGTACCATAATAGAACACATCTGATACTGTAATAAGAATTCATGAATGACATCCAATTTCTGAGAGAACCTGTGTGTGTGTCTGATCTTGATTCTGGTTTCAGGCATTACATTGAGAAAAGGCTTGAATGAACATATATTGCTATAGTAGCTATATCATCTGCTGTGGTAGGCATACAGGGGCAGTACAGTATTGTCAATATGTGTTTGCTGTAGTAGGCATACAGGGGCAGTATTGTCATCATGTGACAGCTGTAGTAGGCATGCAGGAGCAGTATTGTCATCATGTGACAGCTGTAGTAGGCATGCAGGAGCAGTATTGTCATCATGTGTCTGCCCTTGGTAGGCACTGAGTAATATTGCACTAAAACAAATGTAAGTTTATTTTTACCTCCACCTTTTTGGATAGTTAGATTGGCCACCTTTGTCTTTACCCAATGACAATTGGTGTCAAAGAAGTCAAGAACATGTCACAACAAGGCAAAAATTACCCACATGAGCTGTTCAAATGGACTTGAGACTGGCAAATGGTCTTTAACATTACAAAATGCAAGTCCCTTCACACTTTCCTGGATTCTGTCAATAAGGAGAAAGATCTTGGTGTTGTGATAAGTCATTCAATGAAGGTGGCACAACAAGTAACTCCAGTAGTGAGAAAAGCAAATTGAGATTTGGGAATTATAAATGTACCTTTGAATATACAGGTAATGATAGAAAAATTCTCCTTGAACTATACAACTCTCAAGTATGTCCCAGTCTGGATTACTGCGTACAAGCATGGAAACCCTACCTCCAGAAAGATATAACATCCCTAGAAAAGGTCCAGCACAAGCAATCAAGATGATTCCAGAACTACTGTATATCATCTCGATTATCCAAGTTCAGTAGATCTTTCAGACAAGGCACAATATGGAAGATTTCATTAAAATATACAATATCCTGAAAGGAGATAATTACAAACTCGTCAAACTATCTTGCAGAACAAATATCAGGAAATACTTCTTCACACAGATGGTGAGACCTGGAATGGTCTACCAGCCCAAGCTGTAGAATCATGAACAGTACTGGGCTTCAAATAACCCTCTACAAAATTAACATGAACACTGGAGGGATCCTACACAGGCCACTGGCCTCCTTCCCTTGTCATAGCTACTTCTTGTGGGTGGTCATTAGGTAAATAAGTAAGCGATTTTTCCAATTTAGCATAATATATTTGTTTTAGTTTCATTGTGTATTTTTAAAATTGTTGTTATTATAACTGCATTTAACTTCACTACACTTTTCAACTAGTCTCCAGTCATGATTTGAATTTGTCTTTTGATTTAATAGTTTAATTTTTTTAATATTATAACAGTCATGTGTCTTGTTTTATCTTATCATTGTTGATTCTTTTCTATAGATTGCACTGATGATGGCTACTGTGATAATTGAAAGTTAATTAATAAAGAAGAATAAGTGTCAAGATGTTCATTGTGGTGCTTGTCCAGTCTTTGAACCTTACAAACTAGGCACTTGTTTGTTTGTAATATTACCATACAAATAATTACATTATAAACATAATATGGTACTAGATATAAAAGTAGTAACCTTAAACAGGAAGTCAATCCTGTCGATGGGTATGGCATGTTTCCTGGCATAGTTCTGACGTATGCCCGTGAGGAAGGAGTAGGGGAAGAACAGCCCAGAAAACCAGAATATGTCGGGGATTTTCTCGTCCGCCCACCGCTGGAAGAACTTTAGCCTGAAGGAATGCATAATAAGGTAGTAAGACAAACAAGCACAGCATAGGCCTCTTGAGTGAGTTCTTTATCATATTATTATATCAGTCTACTCAAAATTTATGCTTAGTAGACCTGAATCCCATATAATGCCAACTATATGAAACATTATTCTAACACTTTTATGAGCTTCACATATACTTTGTCAAGCATCTTTAAGTTTTCTTTAAAAGTATACAGTGGTCCCTCGGTTAACGAGCGCCTCGGTTAACGAGATTTCGGTTAACGAGTTACCTTCCATAAGATTCTTAACTTTGGTTAACGAGCAATCCCTCGATTAACGAGTATCTTACGAGCCGACCTCCACATGTTTTAGCTTGCATTTGGCGGTCCACCAGCTGTAGTATTAGTCCGCCAATACAGTAATCGGTTCTAGGGCTCAAATTCCTTACCCTTTTAGTAAATATCAAGAAGTTTATACTATTAAATAATTTTAAAAGTTTAATATTAATTTTTTTTAGTTATATAAACAATTATTGAACATAATTGAAGGTAGGGTCACTAGTTTGTGGCACGCCATCCAGCCTGCCAACACAGCATACAGGCGTCAATCTGTGTCTTTTCAGTGGAGGTAACATCTTGCTTGAGAGACTCTTCAACTAAACGCTTTTTTTCTGTGTTTACAGGCAAATTGTTGGTCATTTTGAAATTTATTTTACATATTGACAATATATGATGCAGTGCAGTGTTGATTTAAAGAAAATAATCTTGAATTACACCAAGAGAACTAAAATTTTATGGGTGAAATGGCGCCATGGGGTGACTTCTCTTCCACCCCAATTCCTTCTCTTCTCCCTTCTCCTCCACCCCCATTCTAATTCCCATCATCATCATCATCATCATCCACGAGCCTTCTACATACTCACCTCAAAGTAAGTGTACTTTTCTACCTTTTTTGTTGAATTTAGGTAATTTTCGGTGAGCTGGAACCAATTACCCAAAAACCCATTGAAACAATGGTTTCGGTTAACGAGCAACCTTCTAGAACGGATTGTGCTCGTTAACCGAGGGACCACTGTACAGTAATACCCTAGTTTACGCAGTTCTCGTTTACGCGTTTCCACATTTACGTGGTACCCCGCCAGAACCGGAATGCGGCGCGGCAGGGTGCGCACAAGGTCGCCCAGTCATCAAAACATTACTGAGTTCTTCACCCGCCACCCACCACAGCCGGCCCAAGTCAGTGATAGTGAGGATATGGACTTTGAGGGGTTTGACAATGAGGCCCTGCAAGCCTCTGTGGTGGATAGTGATATAATTGATACAAGTGATACAGGTGAGGGCCAATAATCTGCCCTCTGCCTCGGAACCAACCCCCCATCCCCGTGTGCCCAGCCATCTTTTCTACTAATGTAAGTGTTAAAAACCTAATATTATTGATATTTCTCTTAATTGTGTGCATACCATCATAAAATTAAGATGTTATATTTACTACAACGTAGGTATTGTGTCTGAAAAAGTGTAGTTTGGGAGTCGGCCCGGTCTCTATTTCAATTAATCCCATATGTTATGTTGTTCACTTTACGCGTTTCTCGTTTTACGTGCTACTCCGCGGGTTCAATTGACCGCGTAAATCGGGGTATTACTGTATTTAAAAGTATCTACAATTTATGTCAGTAAATTGTACCTGTAGTCTGATACTGTGCAAGTATCCCTCATTTAAAAGTGTGTGTGTGTGTGTGCACACAGGGTGGTGTAATGCATCTAGTGTGACAGCATTATATTAGTGTTAAGCTGCAAGCACTGTTTGCTACCTCTCGCTTTCAGCTGCCGCCGCTGGCTACCTCTGATGACGAACAAAGAAGCAACCTTCTGTAAGTCTTCCCCTAACAGTACACAGCCTCTTCACCATCAAAACTCCTGCTGTGCCTCCTCGTGGCAACACATGATAACTAGGTGCCTCGTGGGGCCAGGCTAGACCAGCAGGGGATCTCGGAGCAGCAGTGGGCCCCAGAGGGACAGCACATAGACCGACAGGCATGTGGACATGTCCTGGTGCCTACTAACCACTGCCTTGCAGATTAACCTTGGTAGGTATAAGACTACGGGTGTAAACCCTAAGCGAAAAATCTGAAGCGGAGACATGCTTACAGAACTCCAGTAAGACCCCAATGGCAGTGTAGGTGGAAGAGATAACCAACAAGGGAACCCAACGACTACACCAGCAGATGAAGGCAATGCAAAATGGACAGGCTAATAAGGCAAAACCCAACAAACTGGGCTATTGGCAGTCCATTGCAACTCTCCTCCCCATTCGTTGCAACTACCTGCACCACTGGACCAGGACAAGGGAGAGCCATGGTGTGTGGTTGCAGTCTGTGCTCTTGCCTCACCACATAAATCAACTCATGCACAGCCATCACTTACTACTACTCATCATACTCGATTCTGAGAGACAGCAAAGTAGGTGGGGTTGCATTCCTGAAAAATCTAACATTAAAAAAAAATTATTACTAAATGAGGATAACATCGAAGCATGGAGGACAAGCAACAGGTTTAAATGTCATGGCAGTAAACAGCGAGGACTGAAGTCCCTAATAATAATAAATGAGTTCATTACGAATAGTTTCAAAGTTAAACGACGGATTTATTAACACAAAAATTCAAATTGCATACATGTACTGTACTACAACATCTTTTAAGATAAACAATAAAGTTGATAAATAGCATATTATAAAACAAAAGCACATATTTTATGTAAAAAAAAACCAAGCTCCTTCCACACTCAAACCAGCTGAGCACTCACTCAGTTGACTTAGAGATGTGTGCGTGCCTGCTGCACTGTGTGTATGCTGTGACATCACTGCCCACACATACAAACCCATGCTCTTCATTTTTCTTATTACATAATTTTATATGATATTTTCTTTATTTCTAAGCCACACTAGAGTATTGTAATGATTTTTTCACAACTAATATAGTTTCGATTACATGTAACAATGGAAACATGATATCTCACAGGCCACCTCATCTCCAGCTTTTCCCACTTTCACAGCAAGTTGAGCTAAACCAAATTTTGATTGTCCTCAACTACCATGAGAGAATGGAGCGCCTGAACTTGCCTAGCTTATACAGGTTATACCTCTCTAGTCTGGCAACCTCGGGATCTGACTGGTGCTGGACCATGGAAATTCACCCTTTTCCTGCATAGATAGTGACTTGTGCTTATGCTTGGAAGCACTAGTACCACTTTCTCTGCATCATGGTCTCTTTGAAGACATATTGAAGGGTTAAATATCGTATAGTAGCTTCTCAAATTTCGCGAGTTTTTAATTCTTAACGTATTTTATTGGAACACACAAAAAAATAAATAAATAAAAATTTTGACGGCGGAAACTTGAATTTCGACGGGTTTGAACGGCCCGCCAACGTGCAGACGACGTGCATAATCGTGTAAACAGCGTCATTCCTCTTATGTACAAAAGATTCATTATTGTTCATTACTGAATGTCTTTTTTATTGAATTAATGTTGTGTGTGCAAAATGAGCAATACAATTCATTAATAATATGTAGAATATTAAAACACATGAGGAAATGACACAGCATTGTTTTCGTTGATTACAAAACCAGTGACTGACTGGTTCTACATATAAAACTGAAGAAAATAAGACTTTGGTTGTACCTGTAGTAAAATTAATATGGTTGTTTTAAGTAATGTTATTTAATGTTAATAAATGGAACAATAGAAGTAGCTAACGATAATGGTAAGGAAAAAAGAGAGATCGCGTATGTAGGTGCGCATGCGCACACGTGAAAACATATCGTCATTACTTTACATAAGAATATGAAAGCAACACTTATTTACTGTTCATATATATTTTAATTAATGTTTCTGAATTTGCTTTTATTGAATTACCGTATATCACGGCCTATAAGGCGGCGGGGTGCATAAGACGCCCCCCCCAAATTTCCATTTAAAAAGTAGCTTTTGAGCTCTATTTGCTGTATAAGACCAGTACCCCAAATGTGACACTTACCCACTGACTCAGTAGTCCTTTACCAACCATCCTTGATTTTTTAAAATAAGGCCAATTCACTTCAAGTAATGTCATCAAATTATACCCACTGGTGTAGTGTAAACACTAGTGACGTCACTCAAGCGTGTTGGGAGTGTTCCCTCGTCTCGGTGGTGTGACTATTTATACAACATGTGATTCAACAGCAACCACCGTATTCTAATTGTGGTGTTTCATTAGGATTTGAGTGAAAAAGGTTACCAGTATGTACTTACTACATACATTTATTACACAAATATATATATATATATATATATATATATATATATATATATATATATATATATATATATATATATATATATATATATATATATATATATATATATATATATATATATATATATATATATATATATATATATATATATATATATATATATATATATATATATACTGAATATACTATGTACAAAAAATGAATGTTCAATGAATTATTTATGGTGCATTAGGGTACTGGTCACTTCTGATGGGCTATAAATAGCCTTCTTTATCTCCCCTACATCTCACCCTGAGCCAGACAGAAGGGTCTTGGTAAATAACATGTTTGCTTATTTTCCATTTACTTTAAATAGATTTACCGAATTATTTGTTTTATTTATTTATTTATAATATACTGTAATATATTAAACACACTGTAATTATTTTCTTTAATTTATAAACTGTTTTGCGACAAAGGAATGTTCTCCAGTAGTGTTTCATTAGGATTTGAGTGAAAAAATATTACGTACTTACACAATTGTTCCTCTTACTTTGACAACACAACATACATACATTATATTATTTCTCAGTTTTGATCTTTTTTTTTTAATTTTTGTATTTATTTATAGTTAGTTACTTAAAATAAGGCCAATTCACTTCAAGTAATGGCATCAAATATTACCAGCTGGTGTAGTGTAAACACTAGTGACGTCACTTGAGCGTCTGTAATTAACCGTCGATAGTTTCAAGAATTAATGCACTCATTTACTGAATATTCTTTGGAAAAAAATAAAATTTAAATCAATTATTTATAGGAGATAAATATTATTATGAGTAAATATACCGATACCGGTATGCATTACTGACCACCTCCACGGCTAAAAATAGCCCAATCTCGCGGTCACTTTCCCTTTCTTGTCTCCTCACTGGCAAATGGGGGGGGCGTGGGGAGGGGTGTGTGATGATAGCTGTGTTTATTACAGGGGTATAAATCTCTTTTATGGTATGTTAGACAGGTTTATAATACATTTTTATTATTTTAATATACCGGTAATCTTAATTTGAATCCAGCTTGCCAGACGTAAGTTTCAGTATAAAATAATTAGTGGTAAGACCTTGTGAGTGGCTTACGATGTTTTCATCACCACTCTTGACACACTAAACCACAATATTTAAGAGGTAAGAATTTTAAACTTGGTGGTTTAGACGACCCCCTAACTTTGGGCAGATTTTTTTAATGTTCAAATTTCGTCTTATAGGCCGTGATATACGGTAATGTTTGTGTGTGCAAAATTAACAATTCAATTTGTTAATAATACGTGGAATATTAGAGGAGACGAGACGGCTGCCGGCATTGTTTATGTTACAGCTTACAAAACCAGTGACTGATTGGTTCTACATATAAAACTGAAGAAAATAAGACCCTGAGTTTAGCTGTAGTAAAATGAATGTAAAAAAATTAATATGGTTGTTTGAAGTACCTGCAATGTTATTTAATGTTAATAAATGGAACAATATAAGTAGCTAACCATTAATGGTAAAAAAAAAAGTGAGACTGCGCGTATGTAAGTGCGCACATGTGAAAACATATCTCATTACTCTACATAAGAATATGAAAGCAACACTTATTTACTGCTCATATATATTGAAGGGTTAAATGTTGTCCTCTGTATAGACAAGCAGACAGAGAGAGAGAGCAGCCAGATGTAAACAAACCTTAATTTCCCGTGGCTTTGTTTGTTTTTTTTAAGGAGATTAGCCCACCTGTGCATAAGTCACTGACCCACATTGGGGCCTGAGGGGCAAAAATTTAATACTCCTGTAATAATAATAATTCAGATAAAAAAAAAAAAGAAAAAAAAAGAAAAAGAAAGCTGCCTATCTACCTATTGGACAAACTAAAATCGTTCCGGACCACGGGAGTTTCTGGACCACAGAATGCCGGACTAGAGAGGTACAACCTGTACTACAGACGGGTAAGGGGTGACCTAATTGAGGTGTAGTATAAGCATCTCAAGGGGTACTACTCAGTCGAGTGTTCTTACTTGGAGCTGGCAGACGCTCGCCTAACAAGGGGTCACAGCTCAAGACTGAAGAAGCCGCAAGTCCAGAAAACTGTGAGGGCAAACTTTTTCGGAGTGAGAGTTGTGAACTCTTGGAACATTCTACCAGATCACACTCACTGCTGCAATACCTAGCATCTGTGTGCACTTTTTCAAGTAACACTGTGTTCTTGCATACGTGAGAAAGTCTCTGGGCATATTTGTTAGCCTGTGATGTGGGCAGCAAACTTGGGGAGGGACTGGATGGATGTAGTGGTGGTAGGGTTAGTAAACAAAGCATTTTGGAGGGACAGAGGTTGCTGATACAGGCTAATGTGTCTTGAGAGGTTACCATGTGCCATATTTTAAATATATTAATCCTTCTGGACCATTTCAGATGCTGTGGGAAATTTAAAAAGTCAAATTCATTGATCTACGTAATGGACTGCTCAGAGATGGTCACTCACGTACATGGATCTAGGAATATGACAAGTAAAGGGTTAACTAAAAAACTTTTGTTTCACAACACCTGAGCAGACTCATGCACATATTGCAGGTAGATGAACATATACTGTAGAAGGAATAGTAGTCTTCATAATATAATGATGACTAAGTCTACCATACAGTAATTCTATATGTTGAAATGGTTCTACATGCAATGTCTTTTATTTCACACATCTTTCTCGGTTCACACATTACCTCTCTGAGTTCCTTCCTCTTTTCCTCTAGCCTTTCATTCTGGGGGGCCAGTTCATGGTTGGCAGCCTCCAAAGCTTGTTTCTTGGGGGCAACAATCTTTATGACTTGATCATAGACAACCATGGCCCTCACCCATCGGCAGAGGCCCTCACAAGCCATTGATACCATACGTATCTTCTTTGGGTCAAAATCCGGGTGAGAGTAGAACCTGGCAGGAAGTAGAAAGTCCCTAAGTCATCCACTTCAGTACTCACACAGTTTTATGTGTCACTCAAGTCTTCTTTAAAGATAAAAGAGGGATTTTATTTTTTTGTGATTTCTTGTGAAACAATAGTATGTATTTACCTGAGCATAAGATACATATGCATGAATAAGTAAATTAATGGATAAGTACATTTTAAAATGTCTCAACATTTATTTCCTTTACTTTTTGTGAGTTTATAATAGGTTTCAGGGTTAAAGTGGAAGAACAGTCATTTCTAAATGTGACAGTAGGTAGTGTGACTTACACAGTTATTACTGTGTGTGTCATTCTCAAGGCGTCCATATTCAACAGCACTGTTCCAGCAACCAAGATTTTCAACTGTTATTTTACATTTTCATTGGGTGAAGGAAAATATACTGGTATAACAAGAAAATTTTCCAAGATGTAATCCGTCCTGAATAACCATGCACACTCTTGAGTGCAAGCATCAGGTAGCTACATGTTAGTACAGTACTGAGACAGTAGTAATGTTGATAATTTTTTACAGCATTTTATTTGTTCAATAGTATGAGTTTATTCATATCGGTCTGTCTGTCTCGACACCACTCTGATAGCCTCTGTCTTGGTCATACTTAATGGCAAAGATGAATTACCTAATGAATACCATATCACGGAAATAATGTTTGAACTTACTCGTTGCGGACGTGAGTGATAATCTTTGTGGGAATGTTTTCTTTGTCATAGTGCAGCAGGTTCTGGAGGAACTTCATATCCCCCAACAGCTTCTGAGATGGTGCCCAATAGTCCTCAATCATTTTTCCTGAGCCATTAGGGTCTGGCTTCCTCTCTGGCTTGAGGTCCAGCATTACACACACAGCTTCCATTACCTGACAAAGCATAGTATTGAACTGTATAGTGCAGCATTGTTATTTTGGGTATTTTTACAGCTCTAGTAAAACATGAACACAAACATTGCATTAGAGAACTGGGTGATGAGAAACTTTACTGACCTGGGTGATGAAAAACATGAGTTGGATGATGAGAAACACTGCATTACTGAGCTGGGTTAAGTTGTGTTAGGTCAGGTCATCTTAAGTTAGACTATGCTATCTTAAGTTACGTTATGCTAGGTTTGGTTAAAGTTATGTTAGGTTAGGATAAAAATTACACAGAAGTCTATGAAGATGACACATGGCTTCACTCTGCCTTGTTGATGGTATTTCTCATCACCCACTAGAACTAATGTAGTGTTTCTCATCACCCACTAGAACTATGTTTCTCATCACCCACTAGAATTGAAGTAGTGTTTCTTATCACCCACTAGAAATATGTTTCTCATCACACACTAGAATTGATGTTATGTTTCTCATAACCCACTAGAATTGAGGCGCTCAGCATTAGAGGGGGTTGAAGTGACACTCTGGCCAAAATGCGTTTTTTGATGGATATCACTATTTTCACCCGTTGGATGTAACGCTCTAGCTAGAATAGAAATATGGTAGAAAGTCCTTCAAAATTAGGGGTGATTTTGCCTCAGGCCTGGAGCTACGTATCTGGCTGTGCGCTCAGTCAAAGAAGGTGGCAACTTCCCGTTCAGAGCGAGAGGAGCGCGAGCCAATGACAGCGCGCCTCCCTCGGACCATACCCCTGAGGTAGCCAATCACAATGGATTTCCCCTTGCTATGTCACAGCTCCTCGGCCAATCCGCGCGCCCAGATGCTGCCTCCTTGTTAGTTTTGGTGCATTGTATAGCATAAGGAGGTTCAGTATACTTTCTATGGCTATTTTTGATAACTTTTCGGCGTAACAATGATGTTATTCATCCACGGGTGTGTAAAATGCTGTGCAATATCTGCCCGATATTGGAGCAAGAGTTGAGTGAGGCCAGGCCTTCTGGTATAGGTTCAGGAGCACATTACAGTATTCCTGAACGTGTGTTTAGTGATGACAGTGCTCACGTGGACATCCTAGGAATGCTTGGTGATAGTGATAGTGATTTTGGTATACAGGTAGTTCTGCTATAACGCGATAGTAGTGTTCTTGTAAAACATCGTGTTATAGAAATTCGTGTAATAGAAATAACAGGGCTTATGGAGAACTTTTACTTTTTACTTTTATCCTCTTCGCCACTGATCGGCTTGTTAGCCGCTTGGGCGATCGGTCACGTCTCTTTTCCTTTATATTCTTCACCAAAAGGTCGGCTCGCTAGCCGCCCGGGCGATCGGTCACGTCTCTGTCACGCACTGTTGGCAAATACTGGGCATGCACCAGCTCCTGAATGTACCTGAACCCGCTCCAGTGTTGGTCAAGTCTTCTCTTGAAAGAGCTCACACTCGGTGCCGTCACAACACTCTCTGGTAGATTGTTCCAAGAGTTTACAACCCTCACTCCGAAAAAGTTTGCCCTCACGGTTTTCCGGGCTTGCGGCTTCTTCAATCTTGAGCTGTGACCCCTTGTGGGGCGAGCGTCCGCCAGCTCCAAGTAAGGACACTCAACTGAGTAGTGCCCCCTGAGATGCTTATAAACCTCAACTAGGTCCCCCCTTGCCCATCTGTAGTATAAGCTAGGCAAGTTCAGGCGCTCCAATCTCTCAGGGTAGCTGAGGTGCCGAAGTGCAGGCACCAGTTTGGTGGCCCTCCTTTGAACATTTTCAACCAACTGACAGTCCCTAGCATATCTCGGGGACCAGATGGGGTGACAGTACTCCAGATGGGGAAGCACTTCACTCCTGAAGATCGTCACGAGGGACGGACCGTCTAGATATCTGAACGACCTTCTTATAAGACCCAATAATTTATTTGCCTGATTTACCTTCTTCTCACAATGGCCCGAGAACTTCAGCTCATTGTCAACATACACACCTAGGTCATTCTCACACACAGTCTCAACTAGTACATTTTCTTCATCCCGTTGGGACATATGGTACGCCTCCTTACCGTTGGTACGCCCCAGGTGCATCCTCTTACACTTCGTGACATTGAATCTCAGCAGCCATTCCTTCGACCATTCCTGGAGCCCACAGAGGTCCTTCTGCAGCTCTTCACAGTCCGCTTGGTTCTTAATTTCCCGAAATAACTTGGCATCATCGGCAAACATTTGTATGGAGGAGTGTACAACGTCAGGCATATCATTTATGAAACAAACAAACAACAGCGGGCCCAATACACTACCCTGCAGTACCCCACTTGTTACAGGTACAGATGACGATTTCGTGCCATTAATCACCACACATTGCTTGCGGTCATGTAGAAAGTCTTCTATCCACGCTAGGACATTTCCCCGAATTCCGTACCCTTCCAGTTTGATTTTCAGCCTTTCGTGGGGTACACTGTCGAAAGCCTTGGCAAAATCTAGGTAAATATTGTCGATATTACCACCCCGTTCTAGAATATGGGTCCAAATATCAAATACCTTGAGCAATTGTGTCAAGCAAGAGCGCCCCGGCATAAAACCGTGTTGGCAATCTTTTACAAGGTTGTTTCGTAGTAGATGTTCCATCGCTGCATCTCTGATAATACTCTCAAGTTATTTACATATTATGCTGGTCAGGCTCACCGGTCTATAGTTGTTCGTGGAGTGCCTATCGCCCTTCTTGAAGATAGGACTCACATAAGCCACTTTCCATTCACTGGGGACCATTTGTTCATCCAGGCATTTACAAAACAGAATCTTCAGGGGCTCTGCAAGCTCGTTGCACAGCTCCCTTAGCACTCTAGTATGCACCATGTCAGGTCCAGGACTCTTATGGACCTTTAGCCTGGACAGTTTATTTCTAATACCCTCTTCTGTGAACACAATGTGGGTCAGTGCTGTGTCAAACCGTCTGTCCTCAAACGCAGGAAGGTTAGTTGCATCCTCTCTTGTGAACACTGAGGAAAAGAAGCTGTTCAATGCCTCAGCTTTATCCTGGTCAGAATCTGCGTAACTACCATCTTCAAGCCTCAGGTCTGATACTCCTACTCGCGTTTTCAATTTCGACTTTGCATAGCGGTAAAATGCCTTTGGGTTTGACTTGACCTCGCGTGCAACCAGCCTCTGGAACTCCTTTTCAGCCCTCCTACACTCTATCTTTGCTTGGTTTCTGGCTCTTGCATACATCCTCCTGTCTTGCTCATCGTTTGACCCAACCCACGTCTTGAATTTCTGGGTTTTCTTCTTAATTTTGTCGACCGCCGCATGGTTCATGTGTAAGGATCCCCTCGTATTCCTAGAAGCACTGGGTTTGGTCTTGGGTATATATTTATCGATCAAATGGGTCATTTTACTAGTTATGATATTCAGCGTAGTGTCTGCGTTCTTGTACCTTAATAAGTCAGGCCAGTTGATTCCCCTCATCTCTTCCCTCATCCCATTGTAATTTCCCTTGTAATATTTGCACCTTGGCCTGGCCTTATCTTGAACTAGGTAACAGTTAAATCTGAATGACAACACTGTATGGTGACTGGTGCCAACTGGGGCAAGGTGTTCCAGTTTGGCCACCATACCCTCCTCGTTTGTTATGATGAGGTCAAGTGGCTTGGGTGTTTGTTCCCCTCTGTAATGTGTCGGGTCTCTCACATGTTGGAACAGAAAATTATCTCTCAGAGTTTCTACAAAAAGAGTAGCAGGATTATTCAAGTCATTCGGGGTTGACTCGTTTCTCCAGTCGATGTCGCCATAGTTAAAGTCCCCCATGATAATGAGGTGGCTGGGGTTGAGCATCGCCGCATTGTTTATTAAGGTTCTTAAGTTCCTTTGATTTAGTGGGCCACAGTTCGGGGATCTGTAGATACACCCGACGATAAGTAAGTCCCCTCCCTTTAATTTAATTTTACACCACTTGGACTCTTCAAAGACATCCTCTCCCTGTACCCTCGCCTGGCTGGCTCTAAGGTCTTGCCTAGCGTAGATAACCACACCCCTCCTGCAGGATTCTTGAGTTAGGTTCGTAAATGAGTCATATCCAGGAATACTGAACTCACATTCCTCTGGGTCGATTCTCCTGTTCTTGTACAACAGTTCTGCAACTCCTACAATATCTGGTTGGTGTACTCTTAGTAGTGTTTCAAACTCCTCCCTCTTATCAAGGAACGTGTCGGTATTAGTGTACATGACATTCAAGCCAGAATTTGTTCTCGGTAACGTCTCTGCTCTTAGTAATAAACCCGCTCCGCCCACATTCTCAGAAGCTGCAGCATTTGCTAAGTACACTGTATTTTGCAGGGTGTGGTTAAAAATGTCATTGTTTACACGGCGCTCGTTCCCTCCTGTCCGGTAGGCTGAGCTGGTGCCGCCTCCCGGGTGGGGGGTTGAGTGGGTGGAGGGTGCACTGCTGCCCCCTGGCCCTATGTCGGCACACTTGTTTCCACTACCCTCCCCCTGAGTATAACCCATGTGCACCTGTCCCCGTTCCTCCTCGACTCCTCCCTCTTCTGCTTCAAGTCCAGCAGATTACTCCAAATCGAAAAAAAATTTCGTAGTTAGCCTAACACAAAGGATAGCACAGTCTAAATAAATGTTACATTCATATCTAATAATGAAATCATACAGTAAATGTTACACTTTACCTTGAAAAAATATGAATATAACTTGATGGGGATAAGGGTGATGTTGAGGCTGAGGAGTCATGAAACATCAAGCTTTTCTTCAAGTGTTATAGCCTTTCTTTTACGATCACCACCGGAAATGCGATCACCAGAGTGCTTCCCAGAGATATTCTTCTTTTCCATAGTCACAAAATTGGAGAAACAGTAATCAGAATTCACTGAGGACACTTAAAAACTTCACGTGTTTCAAACAAAGTGTGGAGTAAACAGCGGGCGGGTCTAAAACGCTATGTATTTTGTTTTTCTCTTATTTAAAACTTTACATTTTACATATACTGTACAGGTATACTGTATACATAAATATTACATAAATTATTTCTGCAATTCTTCACAAACAAAACACATAAATCAATTGAACATGTGATGTCGAACGTGAACTGTAAACACTGCATAACCCCGCGCCAAGCCACAATGTACAGTACACTTTAAACGCTACTTATTTTGTTTTTCTCTCTTATTTAAATTTTTACAATTTACATATATATATATATATATATATATATATATATATATATATATATATATATATATATATATATATATATATATATATATATATATATATATATATCATGTAAATCCACAATGAAAACGTGGATAAGATAAATCTTGATAAAATCACACGGGAAAATGGAAACAACGGTGTAGTGGAATTCTCCCCTACAAACGCTGTTTGTCGCTGCCTAGCCGACCCCACCAATTCCCCAGTGTATGCCTCGTGGTCTAGGTCAACCAGCGCCGCCATACACCACGGAGCGGGGGTCAACTGCTAATCCACGCCTACCCCCGCTATTTAAGACCTGACCTCGTGGTGATCTGGCTCTTACTACCTACAGCCGCAGCCAGCAACACCTCCTCTGCCGCTGCCTGGCGGCCCTCGCTCCTCCGCCTGCCTGGCGGTCCTCTCTCCCGCTGGCGAGCATGGCGACCCACAAGCTGTCCTTCTCTGAGCGTCCTCACCAACCAGCTCTCTCTACATCACGCTTGTAACCACGCTGCCTTCCCAGCACCAAGCTGCATTGTACATCCAATACAACATGTATATAGAGAGCACACTGTGAGTTTCCTTTCTCCATTCCATCCTGAGTGTGAACCAAACATCTCATACCCCACAAATGGTGACTCCCGGAGATTCGCACTCACACAGGATGGAGGAGAAACTGATCACGCTCCCAGTCTTCAAGCAACATGGAAGACTGGCTTATCCACACAGAAGCAGCTCTCATCGGCTCTACAACTACTGTCTCTACACCACAGGTTAGACACCCTAGAGCAGCACTGTTTCTCCTAGCAGACACCAGCTCCTTTTCCTGCCCCCAAGCACCACGTCCTACCGACCCCAGCACACCCGTCCTACCTCAGACGCCGACCCCGGCCCAGCAGTAACCCCTGCCGCCCCTGATGCGGCCTCTGTTCCTGAGTGCGGACCCACACACCCCCTCTTTTCTCCCTCAGGTACTCCCTACTAATGTCCTGCACCCTGCTGCTGTCGTGGACCCAGCTGCTGTCACGAGCCCTCATCCGCTTCTGCTGACGCAGCCCCTGCTCCTGACCCAGGCCCACACACCCCAGCAGGCGCATCTGACGACTCTGTACCTGCCGTGAGGGAAGCACAACATTCATCGCCTCCACACACCCTTATTCTCCCTCTCTTCTCCCACAGATAGTGTGTATATAGACAGTTGTATCCAGCGACCGGCTCATCCACGCCATCGCCGTTGTCTCACATGAGGCATGCACCGCCCGTTCTGCCTCACATGTGCTATGCAACCCTGCAGACAACAAGTCTCCTACACAGCCTGGAGGGAAGGGGGAGTATTGTAGTGGAATTCTCCCCTACAAACGCTGTTTGTCGCTGCCTAGCCGACCCCACCAATTCCCCAGTGTATGCCTCGTGATCTAGGTCAACCAGCGCCGCCATACACCACGGAGCGGGGGTCAACTGCTAAGCCACGCCTACCCCCGCTATTTAAGACCTGACCTCGTGGTGATCTGTCTCTCTCTCTACCTACACCAACCAGCCAGCAACACCTCCGCCTGCCTGGCGGCCCTCGCTCCTCCGCCTGCCTGGCGGTACTCTCTCCCGCTGGCGAGCATGGCGACCCACAAGCTGTCCTTCTCTGAGCGTCCTCACCAACCAGCTCTCTCTACATCACGCTTGTAACCATGCTGCCTTCCCAGCACCAAGCTGCATTGTACATCCAATACAACATGTATATAGAGAGCTCATTGTGAGTTTCCTTTCTCCATCCCATCCTGAGTGTGAACCAAACAATCTCATACCCCACAAGCCACTACAATATATATATATATATATATATATATATATATATATATATATATATATATATATATATATATATATATATATATATATATATATATATATATATATATATATATATATATATATATATGTGTAAATTGTAATTTACATATTCATATTATGCTAGAGCGCCCACGAAACATGAGAAACGTTTGAGTCCCCCAGTAGAGATGTCGTTCTCTACCCACTTCAGGATGTCTTAGTCCTCCGTTTTCTTTTTGTGTACTCGCTCAGGGACTCAAGTATTTCTGTATATGACACAGGATGATAAGGGAATTTGAATTTATTTGTTTATTTATTTATATATAATATACTGTAATATATTAAATATACTGCAAGTATTTTCTTTAATTTATATACGTGTTTCGCGAAAAAGGGAAGCTACATTTATGGTGATCGTTAAGGACCAAACTCCGAATCCATGACGTGACTTCTGTTCATTATTTATATCCTAAATTTACCATTGTAGGTAGTTTCAAGAATTAATGCAGTCATTTACTGAATATTCTTTGCAAAAAAATAAATTTTAAATGAATTATTTATAAGAGATAAGTATTATGATCAGTAAATATACAGATATGCATTACTGACCACCTCCGAACACAAGGATGGCTAAAAATAGCCACAGGCGGTCACAGTCAAGGTCACTTTCCCTTTCTTGTCACTGGCAAATGGGGGTGGGGGGGATGATAATAGCAGCTGTGTTTATTACGGTATGTTAGACTGGTTTATAATACATTTTTATTATTTTAATATACCGGTAATCTTCATTTTAATCCAGCTTACCAAACGTAAGTTTCAGTATAAAATAATTAGTGGTACTGTAGGACCTTGTGAGTGGTTTACTGTATACATAAATATTACATAAATTATTTCTGCAATTCTTCACAAACAAAACACATAAATCAATTGAATATGTGATGTCGAACGTGAACTGTAAACACTGTGTGTGATGTAGAGAGAGCGCGGGTGTAAAACGCTATGTAAATTGATTTTCTCTTTTATGTAAAATTTTACAATTTACTTATAATATATAGGTATACTGTATACACAAATATTACATACATTATTTCTGCAATTGTTCACAAACAAAACACATAACTCAATTGAACATGTGATGTCGAACGTGAACTGAAGCCACAACAACCGTTCAAGTGGAATCGCGTTAGAGCAAACTAGTTCGCGTTTTACAAATATCGTTCCTCAATTCATAAATCGCGTTCGAGCAAATTCGCGTTGTCAAAACACGCGTTATAGCAGAACTCACTGTACTCATCATACAAAAAGTGACTGCTATGCATCACAAGACCTTTTTGCAGACTATGTTCCGGTACAGAGTTACGTGACATGCACTGACAGCAATAATGATGATGAAAGTGAAGATGAAAATGATGAAAGTGAGTCTAATGGTAACAGAGTGACACTAATGTATCACAACAAGAACATACAGACTGTGAGGAGGTAGAAATGGACAGTGACGAGGCATGCATTGACCTTGATAGTGATGAAAGTGTGCCTGAACCAACGAATGCGAATGAAAGTGAGCCCATAACTCAATCTTATAATGAAACTAAACTGTTGCCGGCATCAAAAATCAATGATCTAGTTCATGAAGAATCTGTGTGGCGATTTTTAGAGAGGGCAGAAAAAGACTTTGATCAGTACATGATTGATTATGAAGAGGCCATTTAAGTTAAACGCACTCCTCAGGATTTACGTAACTTCAAGTTACTACGATATTCAGGGATAATAAAACGAAGGAACTAAACAAAGTAAGATTGTAATACTATTATCAGAATACTCTCTTAACCAAAGAATATGCAAACTTTCTAAGCCTTTGTATTCGTCTGTTAATTACGTTGGGGGGGGGTTCATGGTAGGGGGTGGGATGAGTGTAGTGGTGTTTCCTCATTATTACACACTATTAAACTTAACAATATTATAAATCTTTGGCTAATAATAGGGACGGAAAGATAAATACTAATAGGCAAATGAGTTTTTATTATTATTTTTGGGGGGGGGGGGTGGTAAAACGAGTGCTGTTTTTGGTTATCATTAACTTGTTTTACAGTATTAACCCACAAATATTAATAAAAAAAAATTGCAGAAAAATGCGATTATTGTTGGTTTGAAGATCAAACAACTCTACATCACGGGTTATTTTCATTCAACTCGCAATAAATTAATAACTATTCACTGTACTAATTTCCAGTTGTCACAGTTCGCTAGGAGAGGGATTAAGCTGCACGATAAAAAAAAAGAACCCTCTAGCTTAAAAAAAAAGTTATGGTTGTTTGAACCTTGAAAACTTTCAACGTGTTTTTCTCAGCTTTTTGAATTTGGAGCTTCACCCCCTTCTAATGCAGAGTGCCTCAACTGATGTAGTATTTCTCAAAAAGTTTCACTAATGATTAGAAATACAAAAAACAACACAGGGACAAAACTTTTCATATATCTTTAGGAGGGTGTGAGGATCACAGGGTGTGTTAGGAGCACAAAGTGACTTAAGGTCAACAGCTAGAGGATATTAAGGCAAAGTGAAGGTTTGGGGACAGTAGAGTCAGAGTGGAAGATTAGGTAAAACAACAGTGGAGACTTAGGTAGAGTCAGAGTGGAGGTTAAGGTGAGCACTCTTCATAACCAATGTCATCATTTGGTAGGTTATACTCACCAGCTTGACTCCTGAGGGCGGGTTCTTCATGGCCTTGACGACGCGTATGTCATCTTGTTTGAGGGTGTTGAGGGCGTCTGTGGCAGCATTGAGAGCTGGTACTGCCTTGGCGAGCTCCTTTTCACAGTCGTCTTTTATGGCCTGTGCATCGGCAAACTTCTTATTGGCCACCGCCTCGTCTGCCGCCACCAACTGAGAACAAATTTGTTATCAATAACCAAGAAATGAGATATGTTATCACTTTCATCTTTTTTTTTTTACCAAGAGAGGCAGGGTTAACATTAGAAGGGAACATAAAACACGAACACAAAAACAGCAATAACTAGCAAGGTGTTCATGATAGTAACAAGAACCTTGCCAATGACAATATTTTACATCAAGATCACAAAACACTGACTGAATTGTGACTACAACATTGGTTTCATTGTGGTATCTTCAACAACCTTCCATGTTTCACTTATGTTTGTTCTTCTGGGTTTGGGGAATTATACTTGTGTTTGTATCTATGAACAAAATATATAAAAGAATGGGAAGGGTAGCTTCGATGAAACCTGGCAGGCTAAAAGGTTATTTACCTCAGAGAAAATAAATAAATTTGGGCAAGTAAAGCTAAAGAATAGACTGGTGAACTCTAGTGAAACAGTCTTTTTT